>NC_056736.1:106765360-106872860 GCF_019279795.1 Protopterus annectens | reverse complement strand
GCATGCTGTTGCCCACCACAGAAATTTTTTTCTGAGGCAAGGCATTATAGGTATAAGAGTTTCCAGGTCTTGACAGTGTTGACACCAAAGGCTTTTTAGGTACCATTGAAGTGTCCTCATATGCAGTCTGGCATATGGAAAGAGTAGAATGCAAAATGCAATGAACTCCAGATCTTGCAGAATTTTCCTTGTAGATAGTTGGGGTCTGCTGGCTAGTTGAGAGACGCAGGCTGTCAGGAAGGCTTGCTTTTCTGGTGTATGGGAATGCCATCTGGGAAGCTGTGTCCAGGCTTGCTCCCAGGAATATAATCCTTTGGGTGGGTACCTGTTTGAATTTCTTTTCATTGACAGTGTACCCTAGGGAGGTTAGTAGGGACTTTACAAAGGCCAGGTGCTTGAGCAGCTTTTACTGGCTGTCTGCCTGAATTAGGCAGTCGTCTATATGGGTAAATCTGGATATTCCTTTATCTGCAAAAGGCAATGGCCGGAGCCAGACATTTGGTGAAAACTCTGGGAGAAGTAGCTAAACCAAAGGGAAGCGCAAAGAACTCAAAGTGCTGAGATCCTGCCCTGAAGCGGAGATATTTCCTGCATGATTCCCTGATAGGAATGTGGAGGTAGGCCTCCTTTAGGTCTAGGGTGGCTAGCCAAGCATTTTTGGAGAGCATGGCTAGCAGCTGCTGTAGGGTGAGCAGTTTGAATTTTGAGATCACCAGGAAGGTGATTAGAATGGATAGATCGAGGATGGGGCACCAGGCTGCCCTCTTTCCTGGGTACCAGAAAATGTCTGGAGTAGAAACTATGGCCTTTATGTTCTGCAGGAACGTGCTCTACTGCCCTCACGGAGAGGAGGGAAAGGACTTGATTTGCGCCTCTGCCCACTGGTTTGGAGGTAGACCTGGGAACCCTTTTGGAGTTGGGTGTGGAAAGAAAATTTGTATCCCTGGGACACTATGTTGAGAACCCAGCAGTCGTTGGTAATGGTGGTCCAGGTGTTTCCATGAAAGGAGAGTTTTCCTCCTAGGGGTAAAGTGGAGGTGGGGGAGGACAGTCATTGCAAGCTCTTACCATAAGGGGGTGGCTTAGAACTCCTTGGTTTTGAAGTGGAAGTAGTCCACTGCTTAGATCTATTCATTCCCTGTGGCTGCTGTCTGTGGGGTCTGCTTCCCCGGGGTCTGGGCTGAGCTGACCTGGTGGGAGCAGGAAAGGACCAGTGCTTGGAGGGACAATGCCTACTGAACCTGGGTGGCTGGACCTGTAAGAAATCCTTAAATGTCTGCATAGATTTTGCTTTTTCTTCCGTCTTTTTTAAGACCTCTTCTGCCTTAGTGCCAAATAAGTTGTCTTTGTGCAAGGGGGCATCCAAAAATTTAGATTTAACATAGTTCGGCAAGGGCTGTTCCTTAAGCCATGCATGTCTTCTAAGGACAGAACAGGTGACTGCTGCCCTGCAAGAAGCTTCTAGAGCATCAAAACCACAGTGTAAGGTGTGTTTGGTTGCTTGACTTGCAGAATGCATTAACTCTTGTAACTCCTTAGATTCTGCACAAGCAGGAAAGGAAAACATTTTTTGTTTGAGGAGTTCCAGGGTATGTTGCTGAAATTTTACCATATGGAACTGACAATCTAGTGCTCTGATAGCAAGAGTAGCCGAGGTGTATACTTTTTTACCCCATCTGTCTAGTGCTTGGGAATCTCTATCTAAAGAGGTGGGATTCTTACCAGAGGTTGCTTTAATTCTTTTCAGCCCTTGAGAAATTACCTCAGGGTCAGCAGTAGGATTTTTAAAAAGAAATTTGTGTGAGTCACGGACTCTAATACCCGTCTGGTTTTCTGGGTGCAGGAGTGAGGGTGTCAGGAGTCAAGCTGGATTCAAGGAAAACATCCTCCACAACATCCAGGACTGGGGGGTGCCAGGGGTCTGTGCTGTGTAAGATCTAAGAATTCCCCTAGTCTCTTTTTAGACTGAGGGTAGTCTTGACTTTCCCAATGGAAATGTTCCCTTAAGGTGTGAAGGGTTTTCCCCAAAAAAATCTGGGGGAGAGGCTGAAGGAATTGAATCCTCTGCATCAGAATCCTCATAAGCAGAGAAGGTTGCATGTTTTCATACTCGGATGCATCAGAGTCATCGGACTCCTGTTCAGACAAAACTACAGGGGACAGATCTCTTTTTCTTTTGAAAGAGGTAGCTTGGCTTCCCCTGATCAGCATAAGGTCTTCCGCCATTTTAAGCATTTGAGACTGAGGCAAGGAAGCAGATGCCTGAGACTGGGTCGTCGGTTTCTTGGGTGTGGTTCGTAACCTGGGTCTAAGAAACTCGGTAGTTTTCGAAAGACCGGTAGTCGTGAAAAAAAAGTCGGTTTGTGTCGAGAATCGGTACTGTGAAGGACTTCCTAGGAAGCCGGTGCCTGCTCAGCAGCTCCGGACCCAAAGCAGAGACGACCGCAGGATCCTTGGTCGAAGAAGTGTTTTGCAGCATACCAGACTCTGAAAGAGTCTCTGTAGCATCCGGCGAATCCACAGAAGCAGGCATCAGGGGATGCGAAAGCACCTCACTGAGGACTGGAGAACTGACGACTAGCTTAACGGGAGTATTGTCGGTATGTTTGGACCTGTGTGGTCTGTCCTTATCTTTACGTTTTTCCAGAAGATCTGCTGTCAGATGGCTTACCGAAGCCATATCGGAATTTGAGGACTGAAAGCAAAAATATTTAGCTACAATAAGGGCCCGGCAATGTATACTTCTAGCATTGAACAAAGCACAGAAGCGACAGCGGGAGACGTTGTGGTCTGGGCCTAAGCAAGTGACGCAGGAAGAATGAAAGTCTGTGTGTGGTATTTGCTTTCTACAAGTGAGACAATTGTTAACTTTTTCTAACATCGGTTAGTGCAAGAAAAAAGGATCCCCAACAGGGTACTTAGCTTTAGAAGACTTCAGCTTCAATTTGGAAGACAAAACTCAGGTAGCAGACGACCGGCACTCGTGCGAACTTGCTTATGCTTCGGCAAGAAAGACTGATGTAATGGCATCGGTTGCCTTATTTTATACTACTGATGACCTGACATCAGTCCTGAAGCGACAGCAACAGACGCAAAAATACTAAGACTCTGGTATTCGGGCCGGCCGATGGACTACCCTGGCAGGGATGACACAAATGTGATGACTGCAACAGTGAAACATGAAGAACATCTGCCGTGATGTTTGTATAAAATAAAGCTGCTTAAACAGAACCCACAAAGACTCTTCTATTGTGCCCAAAGTAGGAGCACGACATTGTGTCAGAAAGTACAGTTGTGTACACTTACCATAAATGTAGATGTTCGAGTGTATTCACTGTTGCAGTCATTACATTTGGGTAATCTGCTGGCAGGTTGCCCTCAGTCCCCTGACGACCTGATGTCATGGAAGAAGGGACAGCAACCGACGCAGGACCCAAGACTATGTCAATCAGGCCAAATGAGGGCAACCTGCCAGCAGATTACCCAAATGTAATGACTGCAACAGTGAAACACAAAGAACATGTGGGATCAAAGAGAATGGGATTTGGAGTCGAGAGGTGCAAAGATGACCATGAAGATAAACTGAAAGACACAAGCACGAAAAAGAGCCAGAAAAGAAGCAAAGGTAATGAGAATACTTTCAAACTACTTATTTCATAAAAAGAACAAAATAGGCCAGTAACAGGGCACAAAATGCATTATTAAACAAGCAGGAGGCACAAAAGGCTTATTAACTAAGGGAAATTTTTAAAGTAAAGGTACTGATGAAACGATTAATGGAACAGTAAAATGAGTGTGTTTAAAGGCAAAACGGGCATGTTTACAGTAAAATGAGCACAAGAAAAGTACAATGGGCATGAAAAGAGATTAAACAAGCAAAATCAATATAAGGGCAAAAAGAGGCACACTAAGCATAAATAAAGCAAGGCAACTGCATGTTTTTTTGGTAAAGTGCTGTGTTTTGGCATAACTATGACTTTGTATTGCATCAAGGGCTTAACTAAAGTCATTCAAAGCATCTCCAAGTGTGTAAAAGTGCTTACAGTGTGTACTTTACTGTGAAAGTATTTCAAAGAGTTACTTGTGTGCAAAGTGCAATTATTTCATAAAGTGCAGTCAAAGTACAGCCATTTCGAAAAGTTTCTTGTGCTGGGTGTGTCTATTCGCAAAGTACCACCATTACAAAGTGTTTGTTGCACTGTAGAGAATTGCCTAGAAAGGTACCGCCATTTTGAGGTAGCTTCAGTGTGTCTACGGTTTATTCACAAAAATGACATTACTTCGAAATGTTATTGGCTCTGAGCTTCTCTTGCCCAGTTCATTCACATTGTACAGTTATTTGAAGTGCTTCTTAAAACGATGCCAAATGACTTTAGCAATGCAATAAGTTCAAAAGTATTATGCTGCCCTACAGACTTATTTCGCAAAGTGCAGTTACACAGAGGCTTGCATTGTGCAGTTACTGGATGAGCTTCTTATACTAATAACAGATGATTTCGTGCAATACAGTAATTTCAAGAATATTACACTGCCCAAGAGATACTTATCTTGCAAAGTTAAGTTATACAGAGGCTCGTTGTGCTGTTGAGCAAAGTTACAAGTACTGGTATAAATTTCTGGCACATGAGTATGTATACGTCCTTATCTGCAAAACCCTTCACTGGTATGTGTTTATATGGCAGACAGATTTTAAAAGCTCTTACCACTTATACTTGATCAGAATATTGCAGAGAACTGGAAAATATTTGAGCAAAAGTACGATATTTTTATATAAGTATCTTATTCAGATAAAGATACATACACCAAGGCATTCATTTTGCTAAATTTAGCTGGGTTAGAGGCCACAGAAAGAGAGCATTCATTTGTGTATGCACCAGCAGTATATGAAGGAAAAGGTGAAAACCGTCATATTGTTGTACAGGGTAAGTCAGGGGAAGACCCCACATGTATGAAGCACAAGTTCAGAGAAATGTGTAACCCCCCAGACAAATATTACATTAGAGAAGCATTTGTTTTACATGAGAGATCAGAAACCAGGGGAAACTTTTGCAGCTTATATAACTGATCTGAGAAACAAGGCTAAAATGTGTTGGTTTGGTGACTTAAAAGTTAAGTTAATAAAGGACAGGCTCATTTGTGGTATTACTAGTGCTGCTGTGAGAAGGATCCTGCTTCGTGATAGTGATTTAACATTGACTAAAGCCATACAGATTTGCCAGATCCATGAAGTGACAGAAAAACACACAAGTATGCTTGCAAGTGACAACAGCATGGTTTCAGCAGGCTCCAGGCAAATGTAGACAGCATGCAACATGTGGCAAACAGAAACAGGCCTACTAAGCACATGGCAGCCACAATCCCTGCTAGCTAATTAAGGAAACCATGCAGTTTTCCAGCAAGTTCTAAGACCAGTTCAGTTAAAGGCACATGCTCAGTACAGTACAAGCATGAATCAGCAAAACCTAAGTCCAGCTTTATTGTTAACTGTCGCAACTGTGGTGCAAATCATGAGTCTAAAAGAGAGAAATGTTTAGAATTTGGTCTGCAATGTCACAAGTGTAAAAAAATGGAACCATTTCCAAAAAGTTTGCAAGTCAGGTAAACTTCATGCAGTAGTAAAGAAATGTCACACAAAAAAGCAGGCTGATCAAGTAGAGATGCAGAAGTCAGGTTTCTATGTGGATGGTGCATCAGTAATTGGTAAAAAGAGTTGATGCAATGAATTTACTGACAAAAAGTGAAGTGTTCCGTACAGTCCAGATCAATGGTAAATCCACAGAGCTTAAAGCAGACACCGGTTCAAAGTGTAATGTTATATCAGCAGACACATTTCCTTAAGTGAGAACTAATGAGCAACTCAATGTGATCAGTAGTGCAAAACTTGTTGCTTGTGGAGGTGAAGAGATTCCAAATCGAAGGATTAGTGATGCATTTGTGCTATCTGGCCAAGAATTGTTACAACATGTTATTCTATGTAGTCAGAAGACCAGTACAGTCTTTGTTGGGTCTCACAGACAGTTTCAGAATGACTCTGCTTTCTTTTACCAAAGACGTTCATTACATAAGTGCATCTCCTAGTTCTAATTTTTCTGAAGCAATTTTCTCAGAATATGCTGATGTTTTCAATGACAGTTTGGGCAAACCTCCAGTAGTGTACTCCATGAAGTTAGACCCACAGGTCACTCCAGTAGTCAGACCAGCAAAAAGAGTTCCGATAGCTATGCAAAACAAAGTTGAGGCTCAGTTGGTCAAAATGGTACAGCAAGGTGTAATTTCTCCCGTTACAGAACCAACTGAATGGGTATCGTCTATGTTAGCAGCTCACAAAAAAAGGCTTAGACGAAATCAGAATATATACTGGCCCAAGAGATTTGAACAAGGCATTGAAAAGACCATATCACCCAATGCGCACAGTCGAAGAGGTAGCAGCCCTAATACCAAATGCCACTGTTTTATCAGTCTTGGAGGCAGAGAGTACCTTTTGGCAAGTGATGCTTTATCGCAAATCCTCATTACTAATTTTTGGCACTCCATTTGGCAGATACAGATTTCTAAGGATGCCATTTGGAATACATTCTGCAAGTGGTCTTTCAGCGTGCCATGGAGAAAAGTTTATTGGGTTATCTTTGTGCAATAACAGTAGATAATTTATTGGCTGGAGGCAATGGTGAAGCAGAGCATGACAGATACCTAAAGAAAATCCTAGTTAGAGCATGTGAAGTGAATTTGAAGCTCAATCCTCTGAAGTGCAAATTCAGACTTCCAGAAGTTACATATGTAGGTCATTTGTTTACCAGTACTGGTTTGAGACCAGACCCGACCAAACAAGCAGCCATTCTTGAGATGCCAACATCAGATAATTTTCAAGCTCTACAATGTTTTTAGGCATGGTCAGCTATTAAGGCAAGTTTATACCAGACTTCAGTCAGTTGACAGCACCTTTACACGAAAGTTAACTTTCAAAAATGTTGCATGGTCATGGTTAGAACAGCACCAGAAGGCATTTGAAGAGCTCAAGCAGAAAATTGCCACCCCACCTACATTAAGATACTACGGAGTGAACAAACCAGTTACTCTTTTGTGTGATGCTTCAAAATTTGGTCTAGGCACAGTTATAATTCAAGAGGGCAAACCAGCAGCCTATGCAGCTAGAACACTAACCCAAACTGAGATGCAGTATGCTCAAATTGAGAAAGAACTTTTGGCAACACTATTTGCATGTTCCAAGTTTCATGACTATATTTAAGATCAAGCTATTCAGACTGAGATGGATCACCAGCCTCTCAGTTACTATTCTAAAGAAGCCTACGCATTCAGCTCCAGCAAGGCTACAAAGAATGATGCGCAAATTGCAGAAGTACAACTTCAAAATGGTCTATACGAAAGGTAAAGTAATCTATCTGACTGACACCTTATCCAGATTACCCATGAATACAACGGAACAGCCTGACAAAGAGAACTTAAGACTTTGATGTGATTGCAGTACGTTATTTTTCTACCACTAGACTTGATAAGTTGAGAAATCACACCAATACTGATCCGATTTTGCAAAGGCTCGATCACCACCTTAATAATGGATGGGCGTCAAAGCAATCTAGTGTACCATTTGAAATACAAACCCATTTTCCCTACAGACATGAAATGTTGATGGAAGATAGCATAGGATCGCAGGAAGTCACTAGGCTATTGGCCCTGAGGCCCTTACAAGCCTAGCCAAGAGTTTAGCCCATGTATAGACAAATCAGCATCCGATGCCCCTGTCCAGCAGGGACACTGGTGGAATCCCAGGGATGTATTTTCTATTTCCCAACCAGTTATCCAGGTTGTGCTTAAAAAGGGGTAAAGTAGTACTCTGCTTGACGTGGAGGGGGAGTCTATTCCACAGATGGAGGTGCCTCTGGGACACAAACCTGTCCCGCTAACAAGTCCTACTGATGTCACAGATCTGGATGAGGCCATGTGTGCAAGTTACTTGAGTGGAGCTTGATATGCAGATATGCTGCAGTCCCATCAAGGCAGGGTCCGAGATCGCCTTGTATGCCAGACAGAAGTCACCTCTGAAGAGTCTGTATGAAACAGACTAGAGGGATAGGGCTTTTAGCCTATCTGTGTATGGAAGATATGGAAGATTTCTGAGACCCTGGATTCTCCTGGTGAGGAACCACTGTGGTCTCTCCAGCTGCTGCATGTGTTTTGCGAGGTACATGCCAAATGGGGCTTTGCACTCAATAATGGGTCTTATAAGGGAAGAATACAGGGATGTTATGACCTCCTTGGCCCTGTATGAGATACCCTTACTTGTGAGGTGGGCCACGTAGAAAGCTTTCGGTACAATGGAAGCAACATGGTGGTCAAAGGTCAGGTTGCCATCAATCTGGGTGTCCAAATCCCTCACGACTGACTGCGTGCTTAGGGCATTGTTATTAATGTGATAATTTGAGGGGACATCACCTTCCCCAAAGGGGATACTGGTGCATTTTTTTATAAACAGCTTGAGGCCATGTTTCTGGCACAGTCATTTGTTTGGGTGAGACCATCTTGGAGGATGTCCACGTCACTAGGGGAATTGATGACAGTGTAATCCAAAGCAACAGCAGGAATAAAAGGATACCGCGAAAGGATCAAAAGTTTATTCCAAGTAGTTAAACGCTTTCTTCCCTGTTTCAAGGGACTTCTTCAGAACAATGAAACCAAAGTCACCCAGCCCTATATATACCCCACCCCACTTAAACAATTAAAAATAGGTTTCATTGATCACTTTACACAAGTTTTTTACATGTAATTAAAAACATTTAAAAAAAAAAAAAAAAAATTTATAAAATATAAACAATACAAACATTTAAAGATTACAAAAAAAAGAAACTATGAATCATATGTACATTTTAACCTAAACTATTACTCAATTTTTCAATTCAATTTAATTGATGACCGCGCCCAGCTTGAAGTAGTCTGCAAACTTGGTCAGCCATAGCACACTGGGTTTGGCCTGCACCTCAGGAAAGTATATCCCAAATAACAGAGGCCCCAAGATCATACCCTGGGGTACGCCACTCGATATGGGTTTACTGCTTGAGGTGGCTTCCCCTATTTTGACCAGGTGGGTTCTATCAGTGAGCCAGTTAGCTACCCATCTGGTAACATACGGACTGATACCAAGGAGAGAGTTCATCTATTATGTCTGAGTGGGGAATAGTGTTGAAGGCTTTGGCCAGGTCAAGGTAGGCAGTGTATACTGTCTTCCCCTCATCCATGGCTTTGGTGACTGTCTCAAAAAAGTCAACCAAATTTAACAGATGTGACCTCCCCTTGACGAAGCCAAACTGTGTGGGATTGAGTGTTTGGAGGTTGCCAATGTCTAGGACACCAAACCTCTATGTCCTTGTCAATGAGGTTCATGATAATCCGTTCCATGGCCTTGCAGATCAGGCTAGTTAGGCTGATGGGTCTATAATTTACCAGATCAGTGGACGCTCCACCTTTGTGTAAAGGGATGACAGTGGTGGTCCTCCACTCAGCTGGGACAAAGCCAGTACTCAGGCTTTGGTTGAACAGGGTGCCTAATGGTGCCAGCAAGTTTGCTATATCTACTGCATTTGTATATGTGGTGTCCTTGACCACCAGTTCTGAACAGATCTGGGTGCTACCTTTGAGATTACGTACATATGAGAAGAAGGTCTTATGACTGTCTAGGCCTTATGACAGTCTCAAGCAGATGTGGCCAATTTGGACTCAAAGTTTGATTTAGATAATTTCACTAGTGCTCTTATTTGCTTGTTTAGGCTAAGGGGAGATGGCTTCCAATTGGGCACCTGCTCCTTCTTGGTCCTGGACAGCAATTTTTTTTCTTTTGTTACAGAGTTTATCGCAGATGTCCACCTGACAGGTTTATTCTTCCTTGCGGAGGTTTTAGTCCTGTCAGGTATTCCTCATTCCATGCATCTATATAAATGTGCATATAGTAATTTGGTAAGTTTTGGATACTGGTGCCAGTTCCTACAGAGGGGAAAGGGGCTGTGAAGCTGTTTATATCATCCCACAGGAGGCTGTAATCAGCTTTGGAGAAGTTTTTTTGCTTGATCCTAGCTAGAGGGTGTCTGGGGAGATGGCAACTCCGAACGTGACTGCTTTACGGTCAGATCTTACAAGGGAGGATGACACTGCAGGGATGCTGCAGTAGTTACTCATGTTGGTTAATACTAAGTCCAAGATATTATCACCTCTTGTGGGGGGGGTATCAACTAGCTGTTCCAAAGCACTTGCACTGACAAAAATCGAGGAATCTTTTGGCATTTGTGTTCTGGCATGAGTAGTTTTTCCAGTCTATGCCTGGGTAGTTAACAAGTCACCCAGGATCAGGGTAAAGGGCTGAATCTTGCTAGATTCGAAGAGGTCTAGATAGGCAGTTTGGACATCTTGAGTCAGATTTGGGGGCCAAGTAGCTAGCTAGGATTTGTATAGGGGTCTTGTCAATGGTTAACTGCACCTGGAATGTCTCTTGTGCATCATACTGTTTGACCAGCCTGGAGGTTTGTATGTCTTTAATATATATTGAAACTCCACGTATGTCTTTAATATATATTGAAACTCCACCTTCTTTGGCTTTACTACCCACAGTTTGGAGTCTGAATGTATGATAGGATGAGTAACAAGGTATGGATGGGGTGCTCTCTGCAGCTTTGAACCAGGTTTCTGTGACTGCGCAGATGTCATCATTTTCCAGGGTTAAGAATGCTTGCAATAAGTGCAGTTTCATGTTTAGACTCCTAGCGTTAAACAGCATTATATTCAAAGGCCCTAAAATTGTTGTTCCTGCTTCTTGCAACATTAGTACATCCAGATTCTGCATCATGGTCACCCAGGTTCTGCATCCACCAAGAGGCGAGTGACAGAATTAATATTTTGGCCTTCATTACCGAAAGACACTGATAAAGTACTTTTGTCTTGTTCAGTATGCAACAGTACTAGACAACACCTGCAGAGAGAACCACTTCAGCTACATCCAGTTCCTGAACTACCGTGGACGACAGCAGTCACTGACATCTTTGAGTGGATCAATAAACACTACTTGGTATAGGTAGACTTTATTCGAATTGGTTTAATCTAACATCAATTACCTAATCTGACATCTACTACTACCAAGCTGAAATGTCATTTCTCAGACCATGGTAGTTTGCACAAAGTTATTTCTGACAATGGTACTCAATTTACTAGCCAGTTGTTTCAGAAATTTGCGAGAGAATGAGAGCAAGCTGTGAGGAGTGCGAAACAGCTACTTGAAAGGTCAAGATGTGACAATTCAGACAATTTCTTAAATCTGCTTAACCTTAGGAACGTACCACCTCATGATGATGTTTTCTGACCTCCAGCTCAATGACTTCCTTCCAGGCAAACAAGAACTACACTACTTATTCCTACCAATCTACTAAAGCCTAAAGCCAAAAATAAGACCATCAATGTTCACTTGTTTAAGAAATGTTCTATCCAAAAGTCATCGTATAACAAGTTGAGCAAACTTATTTTTCCATTAAGGGAAAGAGAAACGGTAAGACTTCAAACAGAAAAGGTTTTGACCACATAGGGAAAGTTATTAGCAAATGTCCTGAACCAAGATCCTATGTATGTATGTATGAAGTACGTATGCAGTACAGGTGAAATCATAAACATCGGTTTCCTGTACCAGAATCATCATCACAACATCGTTACACTGACTTAGATTCTAAATCTCAGAGAGAGGCAGCTATTGTTTCCATCCCATAGGGTGTTCCTACCTCTGATTCCATCCCTGAAGATGTTCCAAGTATATCGCAAATCGAGCATTTTTCAGAGACAGCTCCAGTAGTTAAGCCCAATTCCCAATTTTATATCACATGTTATGGACAAGTACGTCCTAAACCCAGTATGAAATATGTAGCAACATGAACTTAACTGTGTATACATGTATTACATCTTGTATTAATGCAGGACTGATAACTGTCTGATATCTAAATGTCAAAATATCCATAACACTGCATGCTTTGCTTTTCAAAACGGAGGATGTAGATCAGACAGCACGTGCTATGTGCTGTATCTTTAAAGAAGCACATCAAAGACTGCGACTGCATGTATAAATATCAAGCACATGCCATTCCTAGTGCCATTTTGAGAATGCAGCAAGGGAGTAAGCATGCATTACCTACAGCACTTAGTTTTATACAAGTTACTTAAGTTAAAATCATGATGAGTTCATATATAAAATAAAGCTGCTTAAACAGAACCCACGCAAACTCTTTTACTGTGTCCAAAGTAAGTGAGCGACACTATGTACCCCTCAATTACAACCCCTTTACTGATTGCATACCACAGACATCTGTGGTTTAAAAAAATGCTAAAAAGAACCAGAGTTGCAAAAAGGTAGCAAAAGGAAGTTTAGTCTCAGAAACATAATCCACCTTACTTCATAAAAATGCACACTAGTCTTACAATGACAGATTAGTGACAGCATATGAAGAAGGTCACAGTTACTTTCACCCACATTGCTAGCGGTTGCTGCTCTTTTTCCACAGCGACTATCCACCTCATCATTAAATACATGCGGGCTTTCTGCTCCTTGTTGTCCCATGAATCAGGTAGATAAGGAGACAGCAAAAAGCTCAACAGAATGACAAGGTGCACAGTACCTTCACAGGATGCCACCATTTATTCAAGTAAAGAAATGTTGCTGTCACGTTTTAATAAATAATTGACTGAAAAGTGGAGAAGCCAGGTTCACTATACCACTGTCCAGGTGGGGTTTTTGCTCAAGCCCTACTTCCAGCTGATATGCAGGACTACTGTTAACCTTTCAAAGTTATCAATATCACTTTCTGTAAAACTTCTGAAAAAAGAAACCCGTTTGTTGCAATGGAAGACTATGCATAGAAAGAGGCATGAAAAATGGGATGAACCAACTTGCAAGCAAAGAACATACATTTCAAGATGCAGATAGAGCAGTGCGTTGCAACTTATTTAAGTAGCCTTTCCATAAGCTATAGGTTGGCTATTGTCTGTAATTGCATGCACACCAAGGAAGATGCTTATATCTGCATACTTCTTGACACCATCAACAACAAAGGCCTAGAAGGCACTTCAAAGACAGTCTGCATGTGCCTGTGTTTTTCAGAGTTGTTTATATTACTGTAACCACCTCAAAAAGTCCTGCGCAAGACTGCTGAAGGCCAGAACCAATATACGTCTTCCTTCCATGTTCCACAAATGTATCTAAAATTAGTTTCCAGCTTCTAACATTAACTTTTTTTTCTCTCACAATCTCAGTATATTTTTGACATGATAAAGTTTAAAGTATTTAATGTAACGTACATCGTTTAACTTTGTTCAGGGATTAAACAAGGTAGTGTATGAAGCGTATTTATTACAATTCTTATACAAACCTGACATCTCCTGATGTAACAAAAAAAAAAAGTAATGAAAAGCAGCATCCTGGTGAAGCTCTGCAGGAGACAATACTGACACGAACATTTTTATAAAACCACTTAAATTTAGTTCTGTTATGTGGTCTAAAATACATTACATTTCCTAACAAAGTGGTGTATTTTTAGTAGAAATATTTTTTATGATAAAATTTCTTGTGGAGTTCTTTAACTTAATTAGCCTATTTGTGAAAATGACTTCTACTAAAACAAAAGGAGACGTTCAGCAAGTACTTCAATCGATTCAGGATCTCATTATGAAGATGGAACTGAATGCAAAATGCAAAGCATACTTGTATGTAACAATCAACAGATGTGATGAAGGCAATTCAACACAGGGGTAACAGTTACAAGGCTACAGGATTTTTATTCTTCCAACCCCTTTAGTGGCCCAGGGGTAAAATGGATAGTGCACTGAACTTCTAGAAAATGGTAAAAGGCATTCAAACGTTGTAGGTTGAAGTCCCACCACTATCAAATTTTTGGGAGTTAGGGGCTGGCATTATGGTTAAGATGTTTATGTCACAGATACAAAGTACAGGGTTTAATTCTCACCTATGGTCAATGACAGGTTATTGGTTAGGTATAAAACAGTCTGCAGACTGACTGTCTAGCCTTTACCTATGAACTTATGAAACTTTACTATAATTTCTCAACATGAATTGCAAATAAAAGATTGAGAACTCTCTGAATGGAAGGCAAAATTACAAGGAGGAGAGAATCGCACATTTTTTAAACACACAATACATGGCTAACTGAAAAAAATGGAGGACTTTGAAAACAGGGAAAGAAGGAATAACAGAATTTTTGGTGTGCCAGAAAAAAAGCCATATTGTTTCCTTCAAGTTAACTACAAGAACACGGACACTGAAATTAAGAGAAAGTTAATCTTGTAGCATAGAAAACTCCTACAAACATCAGTGTGGTTCTTTCAAATAGAGAACACAAGCCTAGATCCACAGCTGTAATTTGTTTATCTTATTTAGATAGAAAAGTGGTCTTAAAATCAGCTTGGAATAATGCTTCTATCCAACACTGTTTAATCTGGTTATTACTCAAACTACTGAGAAAAGTCAATGTGCAAAGTATTTTGTTAAAAAAATCAATAACAGCAAAACTAGTATTTCCAGGAAAAATAAAGATACACCTATCATTTGGAATAAGAGAGAGAAATCTCATAAATAGTACCAGAAAATCAATAGAATGGACTTTGAAAACCACACCCAATTCACAGAAATGAACATTAGTAGCTTCAAACAAAACAAACTAGTGGCATTCCAATACCCTAAGGAAGCAAAGAAATGTTGGAACAGCAAAAAAATAAATAAATAATGAAATGTTAAAATCGATTTGTTAACCTGTTTACTTTATTAAAAGCACTATTTAACAGAAATTATCTGAAACAATCTACATTTCTTTAAAATGCTAATTACTCACCTGCAATACACTGCATATATTGACACAGTGGAAAGTCACTCTTACTTAATTTTTTTTAATTATTTTTATTAAAAGCAATGACCTCTCCTTAACTTTGCAGCAAAACGTTTGATGCCAACAGTTATTCATGTGTAATTTTAGTTATTTTCCTTATCAAGCTTTAAGTTTTCTTTAGAGCTTCTTTGTATACATAATTTACTCATGAATATTAATGAGATGATTACATCTACAACCTATACTATTTCAAAATGGTGGGGACTGGTGAGTTTGCTTTAGATTACACTCACTTAAAATTTAACTATGGTAACTTTAGGCTGCTGTTCCACCACTAGGAAGGAATTTCATGTGCATTGTGTACCATCCACATTTACTAGTGCAAGTCGTAGGAGACAAACGTTTAGAGAACAGATGCCTCTCTTCTCACAGGTCCGTGTTCTCAGACATGCCATAAGCTTCTCTCTTAAGGTAACTGCTGTTATATATTCACAAATTTAACAGATGGTTTTGCATGAATGAGGCTTGTGTTTTAAAAAAACACTGCAAATGGTGGCTCAGATATTCGACACTTCACAGAGTAGAAAAACAGAAGAAAAATGTTGGAGCATAAGAAAGGAATTAAAAATGGAAACTTACCTCCTATACCTTTGACCCTAGCAAACTACATGTATTAGCTAATAAAGCAATATTACAAAACTAATTCAAGCAGAGCTATGACATTAAATGATTAGGCAACAGAAAGACACAGAAGACATTTTAGAAGCGTTTTAAGAAATATTGGGCCAATTAAGGAAGAAAATATTATGCAAAGAGTTGAGCATCAAATAAGTTACCACCAAAGAATGACTATTTAAGTAATCCTAAAATTGTAAAGAATGTTTAAAAGAAACTAATATATAGGATAGACAGTAGATCAGAAAATTAAAAGGAAATAAAGTCCAAGGTACAAGTGGGTTAATACTTAAAATGTACAAGTTGCTTCCACTCCAAAGAAATGCATCTGGTAGCAAGTACATATACGAACATTCAAAATATTAATTATTCCTATAACTACACAATTACTACAAGACGACAAAAATCCTACTGACTTTTCATCTCATCAACCAGTCATGTTATTAAATGCTAATCACTAGATGTCTTAATATTTACCGAAAGATTAAGAAACAGTATCTATGGGTTAATAGATAAATATCAGAAGGGATTTATTAATAAATAAACCTAAGACAAGAAAACTGACATTAACTGATTATACTATTAAAGGACAACTACGGGCAAATGATGAAGAAAACATATATTTTTTATCTTGCCATGATTTACTACACCTCCCAAAGCTGCCTTCAGCAAAATAAGTACTCATTCCTAATTTTATTTTGTTTTTACTCTTGTCTGCCCTCATGGGGGCAGACATGGTGATTCCTTTGGAAAGCTAAATCTGTCCTGTAATGCAGACTGTGAGGACAAATAGCCCTACCATTTGTTGTCAGACTAGACTTCCATTCACTTACAATGGAACTCCTGAAAAAAGCTGCCAAGTTTGAGCGTCTGCAGCTCATGTGTCATTGACTGGTATGCGCTGAGTTTTACAAATGTTGTTCCTACTGATGTACTACACTTTCACTGAAAGAAACTTGCAAAAGTGTCAACAAATTACTGAGATAAAAAAGACTTTTCACAAGGAGCAGTTTTGCAAGTTTCAGTTCCTGGCCAGGTTACTCCTCCCATCTCCCCTCCTTCAGTGGGCTACAGTCTCACATTTCCAGCTTTGCTAGATTCAACTATTTAGTCAGCTTTGCATGACAATAGAAATAATAAAATAGCCTGGTGTGCCACTAAAACTGTTCCCTTGTATGTCTCTTCACTTCTGAATAGCAATTCCCAAGAATAAAAAAAAAGCAAACTCATCAGTCCAGAGTTTAGGCTAGTCTATCCATTTTTTAAAATGTGCACAGTAAAATATTCAACTTGTAATGCATTTTGGCTGCTGACATGGTTATCTTTACATAGTTATTCTCTTATAGTATAACCTGAACTTATGGTATTTAATGATAAATTTTACAATTCTCAGTTTCTTAACAATGACCTCCCAAGCCTCTGATGTGACCTAGTACTTTCTTACTATTGCTTTATGTAGTTTGTCTTAGTTGTATATTTGTAGTGTGTTTCTCATCCTCTCAGCAACAGACTCCTGGAGAAGCATATACTTTTATTGAAAGAGTACCAGCTATGGTTGCCACCCGTCCCGTTGTCAGCGGGACACTCACGGTTTGAGTGCTCTCATCCCGCTTCCCGCGCTCACCAAGCGTGGGACTTTAAAAGTCCCGTTTTTCCCCCTTTGCGCTTGCAGCACTTCGCATTTTAAAATTGCCGTGGAAAAGCCGAAAATACTTCCGGTTTTTCCACGGCAATGCGGCTACGTCGCCACCCGGACCTGCAGTTAGAGGGATTCTCTGCTAGGTCCGGGTGGTAATGCAGCACAGTAATTGGCTGCAGCCATCGTAGGGGGCGGGAACTTCTTCTGAAGAGCCCCATAAAGGTCGCAGCTGTAGAGAACTAAGCTCTATAGCAGCTGCGAGTCCCGACAAAAGATCTGATTTTTTTTTTCACCATTGAAGCCAGCCTAGCCAGCCAGCCAAGCCAGCAAGGGAGCCAAGCCAGCCCAGCCAGCCAGCAAGGGAGCCAGCCAAGCCAGCAAGGGGGCCAGCCTAGCCAGCCAGTCAAGCCAGCAAGGGAGACAGCCTAGCCAGCCAGCCAAGCCAGCAAGGGAGCCAGCCTAGCCAGCCAGCCAAGCCAGCAAGGGAGCCAGCCTAGCCAGCCAGCCAAGCCAGCAAGGGAGCCAGCCAGCCTAGCCAGCCAGCCAAGCCAGCAAGGGAGCCAGCCTAGCCAGCCAGCCAAGCCAGCAAGGGAGCCAGCCTAGCCAGCCAGCCAAGCCAGCAAGGGAGCCAGCCTAGCCAGCCAGCCAAGCCAGCAAGGGAGCCAGCCTAGCCAGCCAGCCAAGCCAGCAAGGGAGCCAGCCTAGCCAGCCAGCCAAGCCAGCAAGGGAGCCAGCCTAGCCAGCCAGCCAAGCCAGCAAGGGAGCCAGCCTAGCCAGCCAGCCAAGCCAGCAAGGGAGCCAGCCTAGCCAGCAAGGGAGCCAGCCTAGCCAGCCCAGCCCAGCCAGCAAGGTAGCCAGCCCAGCCCAGCCAGCAAGGGAGCCAGCCCAGCCAGGAAAGAAGCCAGCAAGGGAGCCAGCCAGCCCAGCAATAACTGTGAGTGGTAAGTAGATAATTGCATTTTGTGGCTTTAGTTATTTAAAATGGGAATAGTGTGCTTTATTTAAGTTTTAATGTTTAGTGGTAGATGGGGATGTAGTATTTAAATCTGTGCAGTGGTTATTTTGAGACTTTTGTACTAGTTTAAAATGGGAATATATTGTGGTTTAATTTTTTAATGTTTAAAGGCAGATGGTGGGTGCAGTACGCAATATTTAAATCTGTAGTAGTTAGTTTGATATTTTTGAGTAGTAGTTTTAAAGATATAAAACCTGTATGTATATGTAATTGTTATTATGCTTGGGGGTATGATTTGGAAGCATTACTTTTAAAAGGCTGAACTGTGTATAGAAGTTGTTTTTTTCTGTTGGGGGGCAGTGAAATATAAACTTAGTGTGATGCATTTCTATTGTCGTAGCTTTTTCTGGGTATTGTCTGTATGCATATAGGAACTGTTTGAGCATAGTTTGTACTTTTTGTATGGAAATATGCACTATAATGCTGTTTTCAGGAAGTTACGATATACTGTTTAGGTAATTTTTCCTGTTCCTGCAAGTCCATGTCTATGTGGTACAAGTCTACCTTTTGAGGGGGAATGTTAACAGTTAATGTAATTCATTTATTATTCTAGTAGGTACACGTTGCCAATTTGCCAAAGCTGTTTCAAGATTGTTTTCATTTATACTTGTAAATGTGTGCATTTAATTTATTATGCATTTTAATAAGGTTAAAATGTACTGTTTTGCTTGTAATGTGAATATGGGTGTGTTACTTTTACTTGGGCCTGTTTATTGCATTGCTGTGCTGGATTAATTGCTATGTTTTGAAGTAAAAGGAGCCCATGGAGTCTGCTGTACATTGTAGTTTTAAAGTTAAAATGTTTGGACTTTTTCCCACTTATTTTTTTTTTGTGGATGGATGCTCTGAAGTTAATGCAATGTATTTGAGATTGTGCTAAACCATGTTACAGGGTAGTTTGCATCTAAGTAGCAAAGTTTTTATTTTGTGTTTTAGTGATGTCTTCAACATACTTATTTACTGTTTTCATTATAATCAGATTATGAGCAGTGCTGCTGTTGGGCATGTTTATTAATAGATCATTGCGCTGTGTAAATTAGTGCCATACATTTCTTAACTGCTGTGGTCAAAAGCTAAATTAGGTCTATGGTATCCACTGTGCATTCTCATTCATTTTACTGTTTTTGGTTCAGTGAATATGGTTAACTTTTTTGTCTTGTGGGGTGTGGTGGGCATGTTCAGTGGTAAAAATAATGCATTTCATTTTCTACAAGCTGTGTTAATGTTAGTCTTCAATGGCCAAAATGCCCCCTACATTACCTCATTTACTATTTGACCTTTTTCAAACTGTAAACTCTTTTTTGCTCCATTCCTCTAATACTGCATCTCCTTTAACAACTCTGGTGATGTCGTGGTGGGGGTGTGGCCAGTGTCATGCTGGCCACACCCCTATCCTGTTGACCACACCCCCATGTCCCACTTTGCCCTTGTTAAAAGGTGGCAACCCTGGTACCAGCAGCTGTAGCAGTGATACCACACTCCAAAACAATGCACTCAAACATAGTGCTGACAAACACAAGGGAGTGTATATGTCTGAATCAAGCAGTGATGAAATTGCTAGGGACTTCACTCGGCAAAATTTTACTCTTAATGTCTCCATTTCATAATGCATAACATTTGCACCACACTTACAAAGGCACGCCTCCACCTTCCACAAACACAGCCACACCCACACAACTGCTACGGTTTCTCCCTTCAGTTATTGCAAGCCAAGAATAACACTTTTTAATAAGGATACCTACCAGACAAGTCTGCATAGTGCACTTGGTCTACCTGCATCATCGCAGCTCGCCCCCCAGCAACTGCAACATTGCCAGATAAAACCACTGCTATGGTCCGGTTTCCCCCTACCATTATTGCAAGCCAAGAATAACACTTTTTAATAAGGATACCTACCAGACAAGTCTGCATAGCACACTTGGTCTACCTGCATCATCGCAGCTCGCCCCCCAGCAACTGCAACATTGCCAGATAAAACCACTGCTACGGTCCGGTTTCTCCCTACAGTTATTGCAAACCAAGAATAAAGTACAGTTGTGTACACTTACCATAAATGTAGATGTTCGAGTATGTTCACTGTTAAAGTCATTACTGTAGGGTTCTTCCTGCTGGCAGCAGCCCTAGATCGGCCAGAGTCCCAAAGTCGGGTCCGACATCGGCTGAAGTCGCTCCTGCCCTGAAGTCAGTGTGCCAGGAGTATAAAGACCTCAGCCAATGCCATTTTCCCCAGTTTTTCTTGCCCCAGATGTCAGGTGCCCAAAAATAAAGGCCAAAAGCTTAATCAAAAAGAATAAGCAAACAAACCAGAACATTCCCAAATATCACCAGCAAAAATACCTCGGAGAAAAAAGAAATGTCAAGGAGACACAGACAGCACTCAAAGAACAACAAAAGAGGGGACAGGAGGGAGGTAGCAGACTGTAACAGTGAACATACTCGAACATCTACATTTATGGTAAGAGTACACAACTGTACTATGTTCTTCATAGTTCACTGTTACAGTCATTACTGTAGGGTTGAATCCCAAAGCTAAGAAAGGGTGGATGGAGAAGGAACAGAAGGGCGGCCACAAAACCCTGCAGGACTGCAGAGGCAAAACCTGCCCTAGATTTAGAATAGAGAGGGAGATTGTAGTGCTTAGAAAATGTATGTACAGAACTCCAAGTTGCAGCTTCTAAGATCTCCTTGGTAGGAACTCCACTGAGAAAAGCTGCTGAAGTGGCAGTAGCTTTGGTAGAATGTGTTCTGACATTAACAGGAACAGGCTTACCATGATGAAAGTAACAGAACTTGATAAAGTGGGCAATCCACTTAGAAATAGTCTGCTTAGTGATTGCTCTCCCCTGTGAGGTAGAAGCATAACCCACAAACAATTGGTCTGATTTCCTGAAAATCTTGGTCCTGTCCAGGTAAAAACGAAGCTGCTCGTGTATATCTAAAGAATGCAAAATACTTTCCTCTTCACTTTGAGGATTAGGATAAAAGGTGGGCAAATGAATAGTCTGATTCAAGGCTACTTTCGAAACCACCTTAGGCATAAAGGTAGGATTAGTCCTCAGGGACACCCTGTCCTGATGAAAAATAATAAATGGTTCTACAGCCATGAGAGCTTGCAATTCCGAAACTCTTCTGACAGAGGTAATGGCTAAAAGAAAAGCAGTTTTCCATGATAAAAACTTTAAATCTGTGGAAGCTGCAGGTTCAAAAGGAGATAAAGTTAACTTTTCCAAAACAAAGCTGAGATCCCAAGTGGGAACTGGTGCTCTTAAAGGAGGCCTTATATTCTTCGCCCCTCCCATATATTGCTTAAGTAACGGATGAGAAAAGATTGGGGGATCCGTATTGTAATGTGCAGAAATAGCAGAAGCATGAATTTTGATAGATGAAAAAGATAGGCCCTTATGTAACATCTCTGTTAGGTATTGTAAAATCAGAGGAATGTTTGGAACTGCAGAATCAAAACCCTGGGCCTGAGTCTAGGAGCAAAATCTTTTCCATTTACCTGCATAAGATTTCCTGGTGCTGGGCCGTCTAGCTTCAAGAATTACATCCAGTACCTGTTTGGTAAGGGTAGAACTGTTTAAAGACCCTGGATCCGCCAGGATGCTAGATTCAGAGTTTGGACATGGCTGTGCAGGATCTGGCCATCTCGTTGAGACAGTAGATGTGGAAGTTGTGGCAAAATCCAGGGTGGACCCGGAGCCAGGTCCATTAGGGTGGAATACCAGAATTGCCGAGGCCAGTTGGGAGCCAGTAAAATCATTCGCGGTCTGTCCTTTGATTTTCAGAAGTACCCGAGGAAGAAGAGGCAAAGGAGGAAAAGCATATACTGAGAGGTGCTTCCAACTGAATGAAAGAGCATCCACTTTCCATGCTAGCTTGTGGTAGGTCCTCATGCAGAACGTTTGAAGTTGATGGTTTTGGGGAGATGCAAAAAGATCTATCTCCGGGCACCCCCACGCCTCAGTTATCATCCTGAATATCCGAACATCCAACATCCATTCGTGTGGATCCAAAAGAGTTCTGCTTAGACTGTCCGCCAGAGTGTTGTCCTTTCCTGGCAGGAATTGAGTTAGTAAGTCCACCTTGTTGGCTAGTGCTGTGTTCCACAGAGCCATGGCCAAACTGCACAGGGGGTAAGAATGAGAGCCTCCCTGCTTGTTTATGTACCACATCACCATAGTGTTGTCCGTCTTTATCAGTAATTGCCCTGGTAGAATAAGATCTTTGAAGGCTGTCAGGGCATTCTGTACAGCTAGCATCTCCTTCAAATTTATGTGCAGATGCATTTGGTCCTCTGTCCAGGCACCCTGAAGACATTTCCCTTGCATGTGGGCTCCCCATGCATGATCCGAAGCATCCGTCGTTATGACTTGATTGGCTGGAATGGGACAGAAAGGCCTCCCTTGTTTTGGAGACAGGCCTCGGCCCACCAGAGAAACTCCTGCCAGAGACGAGGCAAAATTGCGATCACTGTTTCCAGACTATGGCAATGCTGAGACCATACACTCTTGAGGTACCATTGTATCTTCCACATATGCAGCCTTGCATATGGTATTAACAGAATGCAGGATGCCATGTAACCCAGAGCCTGCAGAACTTTTCTTGCAGACAACTGACTCATTAAAGCCAGATTTTTGAAATAAGAAGCCAGTTGCACTTTTTTGTCTGGTGTCAAATAAGCCATCTGGGTTGTAGTGCTCAGAAGCGCACCCAGGAAAGTAATTTGCTGCGTGGGCACCAGGTTTGATTTCTTTAGGTTCACCGTGAACCCTAGGCACAAGAGAAGATGCTGCACAAATGTTAGATGCTGAAGTAAAGTCTCCTTGTCGTCCGCTTGAATGAGACAATCGTCCAGATAAGGGTATATTTGAATTCCCTTGTCTGCAAAACACCATTACTGGTGCCAGGCACTTTGTAAAGACCCTGGGCGCAGTAGATAAGCCAAAGGGCAGCACAGTGAACTGGTAATGCCTCGAGCCCGCTTTGAATCTCAGGTACCTTCTGCACTCTTGCCGTATGGGAATATGCAGGTAAGCCTCCTTCAAGTCCAAAGTCACCATCCAAGCGTTCTTGCTCAGCATAGGCAGCTGCTACTGCAGAGTGAGCATCTTGAATTTTGGAATTTCTAGGAAGGTGTTCAATACAGAAAGTTCCAGGATTGGTCTCCATGCGTTTTCCTTCCTGGGAACCAGGAAAAGTCTTGAATAAAACCCTTGCCCCATTTCTGAATCTGGTACCAAACCTATGGCCCTCATATCCATGAGGGACCGAACTTGCCGTTGTGCCTCTGCCCGTTGATGCTTTGGCAGATCTGGCCATCCGTTCGATCTTGGCAAGGTATGGAAATGAAACCTGTAACCCCTTAAAACTATGTCCAGAACCCATTTGACTTGGGTTATGCGGATCCAATTGTGATAAAAAAAAAGAGAGTTTTCCTCCCAAAGGCGCATCCAGGAGGGATGCCGCTGGAGCTAGTAAGGGAGAGTCATAATGACTGTTTCCTGTAAAGTTGTGACCTATCTTCCCTTCCCTTGGGAGAGGGGGACACTCCACTGCTTATTTCTGAAAGGGGGCTGTGCCTGACCCCTACCTCTGGAATGGCTGTATCTGCCCTTCTGAGGTCTGTCCGAGCTCGGAACGGACCAAGGTTTAGCTGGCCAATTCCTGCTAAATCTAGGGGGTTGTACCTGAAGAAAATCTTTAACCGTCTGCATAGATTTGGCTTTGTCTTCCATTTTCTTCTATACTTCCTCAGCTTTGGCCCCAAACAAAGCATTGTGTTGCAAAGGGGCATCTAAAAGCTTTGCTTTAACCTGCTCAGGCAAACTTTGCTCCTTTAACCAAGCGTGCCTTCTAATAACTGTGCCATTTGCTGCAGCCCTGCAAGAAGCCCCCAAAGAATCAAAACCACAGTGCAGGGTATGTTTACCCACCTGCTCAGTAGCATGCAATAAATCCTGCAATTCCTTATTGTCTACACCACCAGAAACAGCAGACATCTTTTGCTTTAACACAGACAAAAGGTATTGCTGATATTTTAACGTAAGAAATTGACAATTGAAAGCTCTAATAGACAATGTAGCAGAAGTATAAACTTTTTTGCCCCATCTTTCCAAGGCTCTGGACTCTCGGTCAGGGGGAATAGGATTCTTAGCAGAGGCCGCTTTAACACCCTTAGGGCCCTGAGAAATAGTTTCTGGATCAGCTGAAGGATTCTTAAAAAGATATTTGTGTGAATCTGGAACCCTATAATACCTATCCAATTTGACAGGAGCAGGAGGAAAAGAATCAGGAGAGAGAGATGCCTCTGTAAAAACATCATCCACAATGTCCAATACAGGGGGAATAGCCAGGGGTCTATGCTGTGGAAGCGGAAGAAAATCCCTAAGCCTTTTCTTAGATTCAGAATATTCCTGCCCTTCCCAGTGAAAATGCTCTCTCATGTCATGCAAGGTTTCCCCAAATGAATAATCCTCAGGAGGAGAGGCCGAAGGAAGGGATTCTTCAGCATCAGAATCCTCATAAGGAGGGAAGGAATAATCCTGCTCAGAAGAAGAAGCAGAAGAAATCGAAACTTGATCTGAGAAATCATAATCTGGCTCTAGCCTAGGTCTCTTGTCAGGAGGGGGATGAGAACCCCTGATCATACTTAACAGGTCTTCAGCCATTCTAAGCATCTGTCTTTGAGGTCTAGGGCCCTGAACAGAAGGTGCCTGTGCATGCTGCTTTGTCTTTGCCGGAGCCTTAGTCTTTGCCTTTGTCCTTAACTGCAAAACTGGAGTCATCTGTACATGAAGCTGTGTAGGCCTAAAAACTCCCTCAGAAGCTGGTGCCTGCACAGCGGCTCCGGACCCATCTGAGGGAGCAATATCCGGAGGTCCAATCCCTGAAAAGTCTGAAGGCCCCATCAGCTCCTCACGGGAGTCGGTACAGGCAACCAGTTCAAACGTGGCGGACGACAGGGGCTGCAAAAGCGCCTCACTGATGACAGCCGAACCGGCAACTGGCTCTGGTTGAATAAAATCGTCCACTTTGGACCTCGGAGGCCTGTCTTTATCCTTGTGCCTCTTATACACTGCAGTAGCCGGATAATAATCCGACGACATATTGTAATTAAATCTTTTTCCAAAATAATGGAAGGCAAAATCATACCTATGCCTAATAGTGCGTTGATTAAACTTAGCACAAAACCTACAATTAGCTACGTCGTGGTCAGGACCTAAGCAAGGTATACAGTAAGAGTGAAAATCCTTATGAGGTATTTGCTTCCCACAAGAAATACAGTTGTTAACTTTTTCTGACATCGGACTGGAGCAAGAAAAATGTTTCCCCAATGGGGTACTTAGCTCAAAAGAAGTCTTCAATTCAAAAGCCACCAAAAACAAACAGGAGTCGGCCGACCTGCACTTGCGAACTGCTTTGCAACGGGCACCGCACGTCAAGAAAGACTGGGGAAAATGGCGTCGGCTGAGGTCTTTATACCCCTGGCGCACTGACGTCAGGGCAGGAGTGACTTCAGCCGACGTCGTACCCGACTTTGGGACTCAGGCCGATCTAGGGCTGCTGCCAGCAGGAAGAACCCTACAGTAATGACTGTAACAGTGAACCACGAAGAACATCACTTTTTAATAAGGATACCTACCAGACAATTCTGCATAGGTGACTGGATATTTACAGTTCTTGTTATTAGCAGATGTGGTCCTTAACAGTTATGTTTTAACCATTGTGACTGGTTATTTACATTTCCGTTTACAGCACCATTTGTTACTTTTACTAGTTATTTTTTAAACATTGTTTTGGCCGGCATGCACACCTGCAAGCTTCCCCCCCACCAGGCAACTATAGCTTTGTCTATTGCCACTGGGTGGCATAACTTAACAATATACTTGCTGTATCTTGTCCCAAATAGATCTGCCTCCACACTGAATACTTGTAAAGTAAGGCAAGTACCATTTACTTGGTGTATTTTGTCCCCCAGATAGATTTACCTTTCTTTGTATTACTTGCACACCAAGGCCTTAAAGTAGTGTTTCTGCAACTAACTGCTTACACTCCTAATTTCCTGCTTCGACCTCTTCCTTGCTTACACTTACATTACAGCTCCAAGGCTTCCACTTCTTATGCTGATTACTTTTCTTTGCAGTTTTCTGTGAAGGGGCGGGCGAGATCTCGACCGGCTTTTTCTGGTTATACCTTCCCCCATTTTGTATCTCCCTCCTCTAACTTCCTCCTCCCCCATGCACATTAACTAGTCTATATTAGTGGGTCTCCTTGAGCGGCGCCCTTTTGAAAGTTATCGTTTGGCCTGCTTGTGGTGAGGAAGCTTCCCCAGACCTTTTTCAATGTGACTGCATCAATATAAGTGAATTTAACTAGTACAATACAGCCAAACAGACACATTTGGTGTAAACAGAAACAAGTGGAACGATACATTTGGTGTACAAAGAAAAGAAACAAGTAAGCCCATTGATATAATTGGAGTTAGTGTTAGCCCCGCTGCGCTCGGGCTCACTCCGCCCCCCCTGCTTCCTATTTCCACCCGCCCCCACTAGTGCTACATTTCAACTGAACTTAGCCACGCCCATCATGCTAACCACCAATCACTGAATCTGCCGCACCCCTGTACCCATTTCCTTCTCTTCCACTATTCCACATCCTGAAAAGCACAGTCTTCCATCTAACTGCCTTACAATCACAAACACCTCCTCTCATCATCCACCACACCCACCCCATCCCAAGCAGATCTCTCACTCATGACCAAACCATGTCCAAACTACCCAAACCCACATACATACACCTCTTACTATTGCTCCTAGGTGTACCCACACTCCCACTGCTAACTTCTATCACCAACCACCAAAAACAACTTAATTTTATCCATATACCAAGAAAAACTACTTCCACTGACATTATTACAACACACCCTTTTACTCAACTAGTCCCACATCACTACCAAACCTTCTTTATTCACCACTATGCACACAGATCACAGCCATCACACTACCAGTCTCAAACAACTATAAAGAACTTTAAGACCCTAAGCAAACTACTCAATCTCTATTTTTACCTCAGAACCTAACTCATTAGCTGCGGTGATATACACCCAAACCCAGGCCCTGAAAATCTAGGAGCCCCAACCCTCAACCTGAATGATACCCTACTCCACCGAGACAAATCCACGCTCCTCATTTTAAATTTAAATGTTAGGTATACTAAAAGTCCACGACCTTCATGCACTACTCTCCTTTTATCAACCTGAGATAGTCATACTAACAGAGACTTGGCTTAAACCAGGCAACCACAACAATGAAATCACTCCACCAGGTTACAATATAATTTGTAGTGATAGAATAGGTAAAAAAAAGGGGGGTGTTGCTGTAGTGTATAAATCTCACATCATCCTTGAGAAAGTACACATAACAAACCTAGACCTCATAAAGTTGAACTCACTCTAATAAAACTAAAACTTAATGATAATAAACGCATCAACATCATAGGGTGCTACATCCCTCCAGGCAACAATATCCCCATTACAGAAAAACTCCTAGAATGGATATCTAACTCCCTCCCCCAGGAAAGCATAGTATTAGGAGACCTTAATACTGACTGGCAAAACTGTTCCAGTCATAAGCCACTCTCCCATATTAACCTACATGGCCTAACCCAACTCATCACTTCTCCCCACAAGAACAGACAAGAGAACCAAACATCAATCCACTCTAGATTGGATACTCGTATCCCACCCATCACTGATATCCCTAGCAGGATGTCTACCAGACACCTCGTGTAGGTGCCTGTAGAGTGCATTTGTGTAGGATTCAGCAGTCATAACTGTATTGTCCATCTCCATGGATGTCATAAAGTTCGCCACTTCTGTCTTAAGAAGCATGAAGTTGGCATTGGAGAAATTTTTTACTGTGGTTTCCTTAATGAGGAGTGAGGGCGGGATGTGGATATCTAGGGTGATTAGCTTATGGTTGGATCTGACCAACGAGGAGTTGACTTCAGGATGGAGCCTTGGAGTACTCCTAGGGAGACTGGTAGGGGGAGAGAGTTAGTTTTTCCACATAACAGCTTGTTTCCTTCCCTCTAGGTAGTTTTTGAACCAGGAGATGGCAGGGGTGGTAAGGTTTAGAGGTGCTAGTGAAAGAAGGAGTTTATTGTGGTTAACCATATTGAATGCTTTGGACAAGTCAAGGAAGGTGGCAGATACAAGTAGTCCATTGTTTCTGTGAGTATTGACAATGTTGGTGAATTCTCTTAGTGCGGTGGAGGTGCTATGGAAGGGTCTAAAGCCATGTTGTTGTGTTGCTTTTAGATTATTTTCTAGGAGATATTTCATTAGTTGCTTGTGTATTACCCTATCTAAAATTTTAGATAAAGGGAGTAGTATGGCTATAGGGCAGTAGTTGCTGAGTTCCAGGGAGGTTCCCCCTTTATGTAGAGGGATGATATGTGATATTTTCCATAGCTTGGGTACTATACACTCGGAGATGGACCTGTTAATTAGAATGGAGACAGGATATGATATGGCTTCTGCAGCCAGGTGGAGGTATTCAGCGGGTAATTTACGTGCAGCTAGAGACGTTGGTTTGAACTTGCAAAGTAGTTTTTCAGTGGATTTGGTTGGTTCTGGGTGGAAGCTGAACTTGAGGCAATTGTTAGTTGGGGGTGTGGGGTGGATTTGCAGGGACGGGGATGTTGTCATAGGGTTGGTTGTTTGTAAAGGTCTGGATGGTTTCCGTAAAGTATTTATTAAATTGTGTGGAGATGTCTTCTTGGTTATCATCTATTTTTGAGGTTGGGGTAGTTGTTTTACCTGGCTGTAGAACAGAGTTAATTGCTGCCCAGAATTTTTGTGGGTTGTTCCTGTGCTTATCCTGTAACTTTTGGTAGCAAGATGTTTTGTCTGTTTTGGTGAGTTTTTTGGCTTTGTTATGTAGTTCAACATATATTTGTTTGTTCAATTGGGGTTTACTGTTTAGGTAGTTGGTCCAGGCCTTGTTTCTTTTTTTGAGGAGGGATTTTGTGTCTGGGGCTAACCAGGGGGCATATTTAGTTTTAATTCTTGCTGTTCTGGAGGGGGCATGATGATTAAGGGTGTTTAAGAAGGTAGTATTGAAATATAGTACAGCTTCATCAAGAGGTAGGTTTTTAAGGGGGGCCCAGTTGCACATTTTTAGGTCGTTTATAAAGTTGAAGCAGTTAAAGTGTTTTTTGTTTCT
This sequence comes from Protopterus annectens, assembly GCF_019279795.1. Lineage (NCBI taxonomy): Eukaryota > Metazoa > Chordata > Ceratodontiformes > Protopteridae > Protopterus > Protopterus annectens. The sequence continues at coordinate 106,843,427 of NC_056736.1, read as the reverse complement.
AATTAGGCATGTAGATATTTGGGTCAGTTGTGGTGATTTTGATCTGAGTAAGAATGTGACTTGGTAACTACTTGGTGTCTGGTAGATACCCTGCTAGGGATATCAGTGATGGGTGGGATAAGAGTATCCAATCTAGAGTGGACTGATGTTTGGTTCTATTGTCTGTTCTTGTGGGGGGAAGTGATGAGTTGGGTTAGGCCATGTAGGTTAATATGGGAGAGTGGCTTATGAATGGAACAGTTTTGCCAGTCAGTATTAAGGTCTCCTAACTATGCTTTCCTGGGGGAGGGAGTTAGATATCCATTCTAGGAGTTTTTCTGTAATTGGGATATTGTTGCCTGGAGGGATGTAGCACCCTATGATGTTGATGTGTTTATTATCATTAAGTTTTAGTTTTGTTAGTGTGTGTTCAACTTTGAGGTCTAGGGTTGTTATGTCTACTTTCTCAAGGATGATGTGAGATTTATACACTACAGCAACACCCCCCCCTTTTTTTTTACCTATTCTATCACTACGAATTATATTGTAACCTGGTGGAGTGATTTCATTGTTGTGGTTGCCTGGTTTAAGCCAAGACTCTGTTAGCATGACTATCTCAGGTTGATAAAAGGAGAGTAGTGCATGAAGGTCGTGGACTTTTAGTATACCTAACATTTAAATTTAAAATGAGGAGTGTGGATTTGTCTCGGTGGAGTAGGGTATCATTAGGGTTGGGGCTCCTAGATTTTCTGGGCCTGGGTTTGGGTGTATATCACCGCAGCTAATAGGTTCTGAGGTAAAAATAGAGTTTGAGTAGTTTGTTTAGGGTCTTAAAGTTCTTTATAGTTGTTTGAGACTGGTAGTGTGATGGCTGTGATCTGTGTGCATAGTGGTGAATAAAGAAGGTTTGGTAGTGATGTGGGACTAGTTGAGTAAAAGGGTGTGTTGTAATAATGTCAGTGGAAGTAGTTTTTCTTGGTATATGGATAAAATTAAGTTGTTTTTGGTGGTTGGTGATAGAAGTTAGCAGTGGGAGTGTGGGTACACCTAGGAGCAATAGTAAGAGGTGTATGTATGTGGGTTTGGGTAGTTTGGATATGGTTTGGTCATGAGTGAGAGATCTGCTTGGGATGGGGTGGGTGTGGTGGATAAGAGGTGTTGTTTGTGATTGTAAGGCAGTTAGATGGAAGACTGTGCTTTACAGGATATGGAATAGCGGAAGAGAAGGAAATGGGTACAGGGGTGGGGCAGATTCAGTGATTGGTGGTTAGCATGATGGGCGTGGCTAAGTTCAGTTGAAATGTAGCACTAGTGGGGGCGGGTGGAAATAGGAAGCAGGGAGGGGAGCGGAGTGAGCCCGAGCGCAGTGGGGCTAACACCAACTCCAATTATATCAATGGGCTTACTTGTTTCTTTTCTTTGTACACCAAATGTATCATTCCTCTTGTTTCTGTTTACACCAAATGTGTCTGTTTGGCTGTATTGTACTAGTTTAATTTACTTACACTGATGCAGTCACACTGAAAAAGGTCTGCGGAAGCTTCCTCACCACAAGCAAGCCAAAAGATAACTTTCAAAAGGGCGCCGCTCAAGGAGACCCACTAATATAGACTAGTTAATGTGCATGGGGAAGGAGGGAGTTAGAGGAGGGAGATACAAAATGGGGGAAGGTATAACCAGAAAAAGCCGGTAGAGATCTCGCCCGCCCCTTCACAGAAAACTGCAAAGGAAAGTAATCAGCATAAGAAGTGGAAGCCTTGGAGCTGTAATGTAAGTGTAAGCAAGGAAGAGGTCGAAGCAGGAAATTGGGAGTGTAAGCAGTTAGTTGCAGAAACACTACTTTAAGGCCTTGGTGTGCAAGTAATACAAAGAAAGGTAAATCTATCTGGGGGACAAAATACACCAAGTAAATGGTACTTGCCTTACTTTACAAGTATTCAGTGTGGAGGCAGATCTATTTGGGACAAGATACAGCAAGTATATTGTTAAGTTATGACATCCAGTGGCAATAGACAAAGCTATAGTTGCCTGGGGGGGCCTTGCAGGTGTGCATGCCGGCCAAAACAATGTTTAAAAAATAATTAGTAAAAGTAACAAATGTGCTGTAAAAGGAAATGTAAATAGCCAGTCACAATGTTTAAAACATAACTGTTAAGGACCACATCTGCTAATAACAAGAACTGTAAATATCCAGCCACCTATGCAGACTTGTCTGGTAGGTATCCTTATTAAAAAGGGTTATTCTTGGCTTGCAATAACTGTAGGGAGAAACCAGACCATAGCAGTGGTTTTATCTGGCAATGTTGCAGTTGCTGGGGGGGGCCCCAAGCTGCGATGATGCGCTATGCAAACTTGTCTGGTAGGTGTCTTTATTAAAAAGTGTTATTCTTGGCTTGCAATAACTGTAGGGAGAAACCGGACCGTAGCAGTGGTTTTATCTGGCAATGTTGCAGTTGCTGGGGGGGAACCGAGCTGCGATGATGCAGGTAGACAAAGTGTGCTATGCAGACTTGTCTGGTAGGTATCCTTATTAAAAAGTGTTATTCTTGGCTTGCAATAGCAGTAGGGAGAAACCGGACCATAGCAGTGGTTTTATCTGGCAATGTTGCAGTTGCTGGCAGGGGGGGGGGGACCCAAGCTGCGATGATGCGCTATGCAGACTTGTCTGGTAGGTATCTATTAAAAAGTGTTATTCTTGGCTTGCAATAACTGTAGGGAGAAACCGGACCGTAGCAGTGGTTTTATCTGGCAATGTTGCAGGTGCTGGGGGGGGGACTGAGGTGCGATGATGCAGGTAGACCAAGTGTGCTATGCAGACTTGTCTGGTAGGTATCCTTATTAAAAAGTGTTATTCTTGGCTTGCAATAATGGTAGGGGGAAACCGGACCATAGCAGTGGTTTTATCTGGCAATGTTGGTGTTGCTGGGGGGGGCGAGCTGCGATGATGCAGGTAGACCAAGTGTGCTATGCAGACTTGTCTGGTAGGTATCTTTATTAAAAAGTGTTATTCTTGGCTTGCAATAACTGTAGGGAGAAACTGGACTGTAGCAGTGGTTTTATCTGGCAATGTTGCAGTTGCTGGGGGGGGGGGGGGGGACCCGAGCTGCGATGATGCAGGTAGACCAAGTGTGCTATGCAGACTTGTCTGGTAGGTATCCTTATTAAATAGTGTTGTTCTTGGCTTGCAATAACTGAAGGGAGAAACCGTAGCAGTTGTGTGGGTGTAGGTTGCTGTGTTTGTGGAAGGTGGAGATGTGCCTTTGTAAGTGCGGTGCGAATGTTATGCATTATGAAATGGAGAAATTAAGAGTAAAACTTTGCTCAGTGAAGTCCCTAGCAATTTCATCACTTCTTGATTCAGACATATACATTCCCTGTGTTTGTCAGTACTATGTTAGAGTGCATTGTTTTGGAGTGTGGTATCACTGCTACAGCTGCTGGTACTCTTTCTATACAAGTATATGCTTCTCCAGGAGTCTGTTGCTGAAAGGATGAGAAACACACTACAAATATACAACTAAGACAAACTACATAAAGCAATAGTAAGAAAGTACTAGGTCACATCAGAGGCTTGGGAGGTCATTGTTAAGAAACTGAGAATTATTGTAAAATTTACCATTAAATACCATAAGTTCAGGTTATACTATAAGAGAATAACTATGTAAAGATAACCATGTCAGCAGCCAAAATGCATTACAAGTTGAATATTTTACTGTGCACATTTTAAAAAATGGATAGACTAGCCTAAACTCTGGACTGATGAGTTTGCTTTTTTTTTATTCTTGGGAATTGCTATTCAGAAGTGAAGAGACATACAAGGGAACAGTTTTAGTGGCACACCAGGCTATTTTATTATTTCTATTGTCATGCAAAGCTGACTAAATAGTTGAATCTAGCAAAGCTGGAAATGTGAGACTGTAGCCCACTGAAGGAGAGGAGATGGGAGGAGTAACCTGGCCAGGAACTGAAACTTGCAAAACTGCTCCTTGTGAAAAGCCTTTTTTATCTCAGTAATTTGTTGACACTTTTGCAAGTTTCTTTCAGTGAATGTGTAGTACATCAGTAGGAACAACATTTGTAAAACTCAGCGCATACCAGTCAATAACACATGAGCTGCAGACTCTCAAACTTGGCAGTTTTTTTCAGGAGTTCCATTGTAAGTGAATGGAAGTCTAGTCTGACAACAAATGGTAGGGCTATTTGTCCTCACAGTCTGCATTATAGGACAGATTTAGCTTTCCAAAGGAATCACCATGTCTGCCCCCATGAGGGCAGAAAAGAGTAAAAACAAAATAAAATTAGGAATGAGTACTTATTTTGCTGAAGGCAGCTTTGGGAGGTGTAGTAAATCATGGCAAGATAAAAAATATATGTTTTCTTCATCATTTGCCTGTAGTGGTCCTTTAAATAGCTAGTCATTTTAAGTCTTGACACTGAAAACATTTTTGATGCTAAATTGAGAGCATTTGTTTTTAATTCTAGAACAATTTAAGCTCTCAATCATTTATTAACTTCCTGAAAATATTATATAAAATAATAAAACCTGAAAAATTAACCTGTTTCTTTCAGAAGCCATACATGCTAAGAAAGGTTTAATACAAGGATATTCTTGGTCACCTATGCTTTTGTTTTACAGAGCCTTTAGTCAACATAAGAAATAGTCAATATTACTCAAAACTTCTGTTGTATGCTGATAATAACACTCATGGATACAGGTTTCCTTAAGATATGTTCAAAATATTACTAAAACTAGAGCTGCATCTGATTTGAAAAGTAAGAAAACCAATGTGAATTCTAAAAAGGATTATAAAAAAAAACTTAAACAATGTAATATAGCAAATATTGAAGTGGAAATACATTACCTGAAACAACACTATTAAAATGAAAAAAAAAATGAAAACCTAAATAAAATTACTAAATAGAACTGTTTACATTTGAAGATAGATTGCTACTGATTAAATTTTTTCTACTATTAATGTTATATCTTATTCAAACAATGGCTCTGTTATCCAATAAACCATAAATTTAAAAGACTGAAAGAATGGTGGTAAGTTTACATGGTATCCTAATAAGCCTATGATTTCTTACAGAAATCATACTATATAATTTATTATTAGGATTTCCTGACATGTAATCTATGCAATTGCTTTCAATATTAAAACTACTATGTATGTGTTACACAATACAATAACAAATTGAAAAAAAAAACATCTGAATCTCTGCAACAGGAACAGATCCGAAATATATAGGTTAAACAGAACTTTTTCAGATTAACCAACATCTATCAATACAATATATATAGCTTTACTTAAATCTAAATGCAAAAGTAGATTAAAAATATTCAAATATTACATACATAACGCAGGAACTATTTTTTATACAAGTATCCCTTTTTATAGGCATATTGGCTAATGCCAATGAAAATAAAATGTTAAATTGGAGAGAAACCAATTTAAACCCATTCTAGCTGTACAGAAAGGGTAAAAGATACAACTGCTGAAAATAAAAAAATGGAAGAACAAATTTATCATGGACTGATTTAGTCTACAAGTGGTATTAGTAAATATTACAAACATGCAAGGTTTTAGTGAATACCTTAAAAAATATTCAAAACATCCGGGTTTCATCAATAACATAATATTTTGCTAACACAAATTTGTAATACCAAATCTACATAAAAGGTGACACCAGAATACCTGTACTACACAATATTAGGCACATATATTTAAATAAGAACAAATATAACTGACTCTAAAAATACATTAAAATCTGTAAAATATTCTTCTTCGTGTTAGACGTATACGTGAAAATTACCCAACACAGCACTTTACACCCTAGACAAATTAGCTAAAATGAATAAAAATGAAAACTGCTACACATGTGGGTGATATACTGAACTTTCCTCCCTTGCTTCCACTATTCTTTTTAAAAAGCATCTGAAAGAATATCTTACAACTCACTGGCTGTGTCCCTGCTCTAAGCCAGACTGATATCTCTTTCATCTCCTGCTCTCTCTATACTTCTCTACTCTACTGTTTTTATCTCACCTATTTGTAGTACTTAAAAAAAAAACTTCCTGTTTTTTGTTCTCTGTATTTCATCTTAGCTTAAACCAACTAAGTTACTTTGTAAAACTTTTGTTCTCACCTATGTAGCTAATGTAATTCACTTGGCTATTACTATATATTGTACTTATATTTTTTTTGTCACTGCTGATGGTTGGAGCTTTTCTCCCCGGGTCTCTACTGAAAATGGACATATATCCAGTTAGACTAGCCCGGTCAACAAATGTAAAATAAATAAATATAAAAATAACAAAAAAACGGACTGAAAGCATGGGTTTCTGAATTGTAACATGCTAAAGGACTACTGGGAAGAAAAGTACAGTTTTGTACCTACCATAAATGTAGATGTTCGAAGATCCACATTGCTGCAGTCCTTACATATGGGTAGTCCGCTGTCCTCGGTCGGCCCGAATACCAAAGTATTAGGCTGACGTCGGTCATGGGCGCTCAGATCTGACATCAGAGCGTCAGGGTATAAAAGCGCATGACCGACATCATATCCTCAGTCTTTTCTTGCCCCAGATGTCAGAAGGCCCTAAAAAGAAAGGCCACAGCCCAAAAACAGGATACCTCCCAAAAACATGCCCAACAACCAGCATCACCCAGACCATATAATCATGCCAAACTACAGACGGGAAGGAGGGAGGGTAAATTGGACTGCAGCAATGTGGATCTTCGAACATCTACATTTATGGTAGGTACAAAACTGTACTATGTTCTTCATCTCACATTGCTGCAGTCCTTACATATGGGTAGAATCCCAAAGCAAAGGTAAAGGGAGGATGGCAAAATCATAAAGCATTAGGGGCTGCTAAAATGCCCTGTAATATAGCAGTGGCAAATCCAGCCCTAGACTTAGAATAAAGAGGAAGGTGGTAATGTTTAAAAAAAGTGTGTACTGAACTCCAAGTGGCTGCTTCCAAAATATCTTTTGTAGCTACCCCCCTTAGAAAGGCAGTAGAAGTGGCAGTAGCTCTAGTGGAATGAGGCCTGATTCCAGCCGGAATCTCCTTACCATGATGGGAATAACAGAAAGAAATACAAAAACCAATCCATTTAGAAATAGTTTGTTTTGAAACAGGTTTTCCCTGAGAACCCAAAGCAAAAGAAACAAACAACTGCTGAGACTGCCTGAACCCCTTGGTTCTGCTCAAATAATAACACAACTGCCTGTGAATATCCAAAGTATGCAAAATCTTCTCCCCTTTATTTTGGGGGTTTGCATAAAAGTAGGCAAATGAATAGTTTGGTTCAAGGCCACACTAGAAACCACTTTAGGCATAAAGGAAGGATTAGTACAAAGATACCCTATCCTTATGGAAAATCAGGAAAGGTTCCACTGCCATAAGGGCCTGTAATTCAGAAACCCTTCTTGCAGAGGTAATGGCCAACAAAAAAGCAGTCTTCCATGATAAATACTTTAACTCGGCAGTAGCTGCAGGCTCAAAAGGTTGTAGAGTAAGCTTTTCCAACACAAAATTGAGATCCCAAGCAGGAGTAGGAGCTCTACGTGGGGGTCTTATGTTCTTTGCCCCTCTAAGAAATTGCTTAAACAAAGGATGAGAAAATAAAGGAGGGTCACAGTCATAGTGAGCAGAAATGGCTGCAGCATGAACCTTTATCGAGGAGAAAGACAAACCCTTGTCCAATAACTCAGTAAGATATTGAAGAGAAACACTTAAATCAGGCTTGGAAACATCAAAGTCCTTCGCTTTGCTCCAAATAAAAAATCTCCTCCATTTATCAGCGTAAACTTTCCTTGTACTAGGCCTTCTGGCCTCCAAAATAACATTCAAAACTTGTTGTGGAAGCTGAGACCTTCCAGGGTCTAAAACAGAATATGCCAGGCTGTTAGATGCAGAGACTGAATAAAGAAGTTATGTCCTTACCATAACGTTCCATGTGGAGTGTTCATCTCGCCTTGGTTATTACACATGGGTTCGGAGCCGATCCTCGGCTCCGTGCCGGCCGACTGCAAGCTCTGCATCGAGAAGAAGCTCGAGGACATCTAATACCCACAATCCCCCTCTGCCTTTACCTCAGATCTAGTTTGCAAGCAAACCAGACAACAAGCACGCACACATTTCAAACTATATACATAAGTACATATATACAAACATACCAAGGGTATGATAGTAACACTAATACTGCAACAGCAGAAGGAGAATACTCCAGACCAGGCACCAAATCGAACGTTCTTCCTAAGGGTGGGAAGGGTGGGAGTGTAATAACCAAGGCGAGATGAACACTCCACATGGAACGTTATGGTAAGGACATAACTTCTTTATGTGAGAGTGTTCAATCTCGCCTTTGTTCTTACACATGGGTAGCGTCCCTAGCTCCATGATCCTGAGGAACTCAAGGGAGAACGTTCTTGAGCACAGTGGAACCAAAGGTTGCCCTATCCCTAGAAACCCTGTCCACTTTGTAATGAGATATAAATGTATGTGGTTTAGCCAAAGTAGCAGCCGCACAAATAGTGTCTAAAGGTAAACGAGCTGCATGAGCCAAAGATGTAGAAATTGATCTGGTAGAATGTCCTCTGGGTTTTACTGATAATGTTTGATCAGAATCTTCATAAACATAAATGATACAGTCAGTTAGCCACTTCGAAAGAGTTCGTTTCGTAACTGCAAGACCCTTTCTGCTGTCAGCAAAAGATACAAATAGCTGATCAGATTTCCTGTGATCTTTTGTTCTATCCAAATAAAATCTGAGTTGTCTATGGACGTCCAGTTTGTGCAACATATACTCTAATTTATTAGAGTGGTCTTTAAAAAAGGTGGGTAATTCAATGGACTGATTAATATTACTAGTAGAACAAACTTTGGGAAGAAAGGATGGATTAGTGCGTAGAGATACTCTGTCAGAATGAAAAATTAAATAAGGATGTTTGACCGAAAGGGCCTGCAGCTCAGACACCCGTCTAGCAGATGTAATAGCCACTAGAAATAATGTTTTCCATGACAAAAATTTCAAAGTGCAACTTGAAGCTGGTTCAAAGGGTGGTAACATCAATTTAGAGAGCAATAAATTTAAATTCCACGGTGATGTCGGACTTCTGACTGGTGGTCTGATATGAAAAGAACCTTTCAAAAAGGCTTTACAAAGTCTGTGAGCCATAATAGGTGCACCACTTTCTTCTACATGATAGTTAGAAATGGCAGCTAACTGTACTCTTAAGGTAGCCGGGGAAGCTCCTTCATGAAATAATTCGGTCAGAAATTCTAAAACCTTATTCAACGGAGCTGTAGCAGGGTCCAACTGATGTGACTCCGCCCAGAAGACAAAACGTTTCCATTTACTGGTGTAAGTTTTTGTAGTGGAAACTTTATGAGAAGCTACTAAAATATCTTGAACCGCCGATGTAAGGGGAATTGACCTGGCTAAAAAGGGAAGCGGAGCAGCCAAGCTGCTAGATGGAGAGATTCCAGGGATGGGTGAGGAACTCCTGACGAGTGAGTCAGTAGATCTGGCTCTGGGTCCAGCATCCAAGGTCCCCGAATGCGGTGATGCAAGAGAAAGGGGAACCAAATTTGACGAGGCCAGAACGGAGCAATGAGAATTATCGTCCTCTGAAGGTTGTTTGCTTTCTGTAGAAACTTTGCAATCAGGGGAAATGGAGGAAAAGCATATAGGAGACCCGGGGGCCAATCGTGCACCAGCGCGTCCCTGGGGACTTCCCTGGAGGGGGTAATAGGGCAAAGTAGCTCCTGCATTTGGCGTTCATTGGAGACGCAAACAGATCGCAGGTAGGCTGGCCCATTTGCGAAATATCTTTTCCGCAACTGACTGTTTGAGGGACCACTCGTGAGGCAATAGTATTGCCCTGCTCAGCCTGTCGGCTATGACGTTGGATGACCCCGGGATGTGCGTTGCGATCAGAAAGCGACCGGTGGACACTGCCCATTGCCAAATTCTCATGGCCTCTCTGCATAGTTGGTAAGACCTGGTTCCCCCTTGCTTGTTTATGTACCAGACTACGGACATGTTGTCTGTCTGAACTGCAATGGTCCCTGGAGGAAGAAGGGGAGCAAAGTGTTGCAACGCCAAAACACTGCCCTCAACTCCAGAACATTGATGTGCAGATTGTACTCCAGATTGGTCCATTCGCCTTGGACTGTCTGTCCCTGAAAGATGCCCCCCCACCCTATCAGGGAAGCGTCCGTGGTTATCGTCGCTGACGGTGTGGGTAGCACAAATGGTCTTCCGCCGGATAGGTTGCAAGTCTGTAACCACCACATTAGGTGTGATTTGCATGTTTTCGTTATCAATATTTCGTGAGTCAGTGGAAGTTGTTGGAATGACCATTGTGCAAATAGAAGCCATTGTAGCACTCTCTTGTGTAGTCTTCCCAATGGTATTGCTATGAGAGAAGCTGCCATGAGACCCAAAACTTTCAGAACAATTTTTGCTGGGGATTTTCTGGACGACAGCAGAAGGGAAATGTTGAATTGAAGTGCTACTATTCTTTCTGTCGGAAGTTTTAAAACTAACTGACGCGTGTCTAATTCCGCTCCTATAAATAAGATATGCTGTGATGGCTGTAGCAAAGATTTTTCGAAATTTACTGAAATGCCAAGGTGTGTACAAAGTTGTAGGGAATAATCCCTGGCTTGTATCAGTTGACGCCTGGTGGTGGCAGACAGGAGCCAGTCGTCCAGATACGGAAACACCTGGAATCCTAGGCGCCTCAGATGAGACGCTACCACTGCCATGCATTTGGTGAAGACCCTCTGTGGTCAGGCCAAAGGGCAGGGCTCGAAACTGATAGTGACTGGCTCCCAGCCGGAAGCGCAAGTGATCTCTGGACGCCCTGGCCATTTTGATGTGGTAGTATGCGTCCTTCAGATCTATTGAGCACATCCAATCGTCCTTCCGTAAGAATGGAAGGATCGATTGAAGCGTGACCATTCGGAACTTTTCCTTCTTGACAAAGGTGTTGAGATGACTTAGGTCCAGAATTGGCCTCCAGTCCCCTGTTTTCTTTGGAACTAAAAAGAACCTTGAGTAAGTTCCGAATCCTATTTGGTCCGCTGGGACTGGTTGGATGACTCTTTTTTCTAGCAGCTTTGAAATTTCTGTAGCTGCTGGGTCTCGCAGATGGGGTGGTACATCTGGGAGTTTTCTGTTTGGAATAGGGGTGGATAGAAATGGGATCTTGTAACCTCTGGTAATAATGCTTTTTACCCAATTGTCTGAGGAAAGGTTTTGCCAGGCCTGAGGGTATAAAGCTAAGCGACCCCCGACTGCCTCCAGAGCAGGACAGTCGGGCCTCCTCTCAGGAGTGCTGAAAAGGTTTGCCAGGGAGGTTATCCCTGTCACCTTGGTTTTGCGGACCCCCTCTGCCGCCAGGGCGGCGTCTTCCACCTCTGCCCCCCCCTCTGCCTCTAGAGGGGGCATTACCCTGTGTGTTTGGGAAAGATCCTTGGGGTTTTCGAAACCACATTTTCCCACCACGTTGCCCTTTGGGGTACGGTCTGGAAGGGGTGGAAAAACGGACTCCGACAGCAGACAGAGTCTTTCCCTCCTGTTCACACCGGGTAAGGGTCTCCTTTACTTTAGGGCCAAAAGTGTGGCTCCATCAAATGGGGCGTTAGTAAAGGAAGACTTGAAGGCTTCCGCAAACGAACATAAGCGCATCCAGGATTGCCTACGAAGAGCAATCGCTGAAGCCGCTGCCCTACTCGATCCTTCGGCTGCATAGGATATCAGCCTCATGGACAAGTTCACAATGGACGTAAGGGTGTTGAGATGCGCTGTAACTTTCTCTGAGACAGCGGCATCTGTAGCACCCTGGAGGGTATCTCCCAACTCTTTGACTAGATCCCTCTGTAAACGTGTGAAATGGGTCAAATAGTTCAGGGAACGCATAGAGAAAGCCGCTGAACTGAAAATGCGCTTCCCGTATCTGTCCATGGTCCTAGAATCTTTGTTAGGCGGATGGACAGATGAGGAAGACTCCGACATCTCCTTTTTCGTGGCCGCTGCCACCACCATGGCGTCTACTGGCACTCCTTTGGTAAGGTAAGCTTTGTCCTGTGGTGCCGTGATGTACTTATTTGGCTTCCTAGGGACAGGTTCCACCGTGTCAGGAGTCTCCACGCCTTCGAGCAATTAATTCCATTAACTCATCAAAGGGCGGAGTGACCCAGGAGGAGGAAGGACGGGCACCAAATGCCTTCAGCAAAACTGACTCATCCTCAGAAGGGGGGAGGGCTTGCCAGTCACCTCTCTGTTTAAGGATCTCCAAGATGTCAGAAAAAGAGATCGTCTGAAGGTGAGTTAGCGCACCCTTCTGACTCATCTAAGTCAGTATCAGATGTCAAGGATTCTTGTGGAGAATCCAAGTGTCTCCTCTTACACAGTCTTTTCCTAGGAACTTCTTCGTGGGAGCATCCGAAGAAGCCTCCGAGGAAGAGGGCACCCTCCAGGGGTGGCTGAGACACTGGTGCCCGACGCTTGACGTGGCCGTGGGTGCAGAGGAGGATAACGGTCCTTTGCGGGAGGAGAAGCTGTACCTGCTGATGTGGTTGTCTGGGTAGACAACACCTTCCTCATGAGGTCGAAGGCCCCCGGGTCCCGAGTCGAGGTATCTCCCGGTTCGAAGAAATGGGAAGAATCCCGAAACAGGAGCCAAGGCACCGACCCAGAGGACGGAACCGAATCGATCCGTGCGAGGCCCGAGAGGGAGAGTCGGAACGAAACATCGGTCCGACTCGGTCCCGGAACCAAGGACAGATCTTCGGGCCCGAGACTCTGGTACCGGATCGGATGGAGTCGAGGTAAACGGTGCAGACCGAGAAAAAGACGGTTCTGGCACCGAGGGCTCCACAATCATCAGGTCAGCTTCTTCCGGCTCCGAAGACTGAACAGGTCTCGGAGGAGGAACAGATGGAGATAGCGGCAGGCCTTCAAGTCTCGACATCAACTGAGAGGAGACCGAAATAAGTTTGGACAGGGCCGTATGCTCCATAAGTTTCTGCACCACACGGTCCACGTCGGTGTCGGAAAGGGCTCTAGAAGAACGAGTCGAAGGGATCGAAGACGGAGCCGACCTCAACAGAGTCGGTGGAGGGAGCTCCGTCACCGGTTCCAAGACTCGAGGCTCGCCAACTGCCAACACTTGAACACTCGGCCCCAAGTCTGTGGAACCGGTGATCTAACTAGACTCGAAGAGCTCGGAGCCGATGACTTTGGCTCCGACGCCTTGACCCTTCGAAGACTTGGATGCCTGGTCTGAAGCATCCAAAGCCTCCTGGAAAGAGGGTTTCAGCAATCCTCTATCCATCAGTTTCCTGCGCCTATCTGTCATGACCCTCCCACTAAAAGAGTGACAAATAGAGCAGTCCTCTTGTAAGTGGAGAGGGCCAAGACAGTAGACACAGGAACTGTGGTTGTCTGTGACCGACATTTTTTGGCCACACTGACAACGTTTAAAACCAGATTTCATCTTTTCAGACATATTAAGAAAAGAAAAGACAGTCCAGTCCAGTAAAAAGTCCAATCCAGTAGTATGTCAAATCCGGGAATAAAAGTCCGTTGATATTAGCTAAAAACAAGACTACACAAGTTTTTAGTCAAAGTCAAATCCGATAACTGCCAAAAAGCAAGACTACAATAAGTTTCTAGTCACAAGTCTAAGAAGGGTTAGGCCCCGAAAAACTCTAACTCGAAAGTTAACTAAGTCAACTTATTCTAAGTATCGAGAATTCCTGACACTCACACACCTACTCTAACTTAAGTAACTAGATTTAAGAAAATTCCTGAAATTTAGAACAGAATAGATAAAAAATCTTATCTGAACAGCCTCGAGCTAGCCTCCAGCGATGCGTATGCAGCAGCGGCAAACTAGATCTGAAGTAAAGGCAGAGGGGGATTGTGGGTATTAGATGTCCTCGAGCTTCTTCTCGATGCAGAGCTTGCAGTCGGCCGGCACGGAGCAGAGGATCGGCTCCGAACCCATGTGTAAGAACAAAGGCGAGATTGAACACTCTCACATCTTGACATTGAGGAAGTGATTGCCCTCCTGAGACAAAAGATGCGGAATCAAAGGCAGAGGCCATGGAGGCTCCCGTACTAAACTCCTCAGTAGTGGGTACCAATGCTGTCGAGGCCAATCCGGCGCTATCAGAATCATGGATGGCTTGTCTTTTCTGGCCTTCAAGAGTACCTTGGGAATGAGAGGCAGAGGTGGAAAGGCATAGACATGAAGATTGCTCCAACTGAATGATAGAGCATCCACCTTCCAAGCTGTGGGATGAAACATTTTTGTGCAAAACTTTGGCAACTGGTAATTTAGTGGAGAAGCGAACAGATCTATGTCTGGAGTTCCCCATAACACTGTCAGCTTTTGAAATACATGAGGATCCAGTTTCCACTCGTGAGGATCCACTCTTTGTCTGCTCAACACGTCTGCTAAGGAGTTCTGTGCTCCTGGTAGAAACCTTGCCTGAAGATTGAGGTGTAAACTGAGAGCAGTCTCCCACAAAATCATCGCTTGCCTGCAAAGAGGGTACGAATGGGTTCCCCCTTGCTTGTTGATGTACCACATGACAGTAGTGTTGTCTGTTAGAATCAACACCTGCCCTGGGTGAAGTAAATCCTTGAAAGCCATCAATGCAAACTGGACTGCTAACATCTCCTTCAAGTTGATATGCAAACGAAGTCTGACAGGCCACGTGTCTTGCACCCATTTTCCATTGAGGTGAGCTCCCCAAGCCTTGTCCGAGGCATCTGTCGTTAGAATCTGATTCGCCTCTGGTCGGGTCACAGAGAGTCCCTTGTTTAGGTGACATTCCTGCGCCCACCACAAAAATTCCTTCTGAATGCAAAGTATTATCTGAATGACAGTGTCTAGATCTTGGCAGTGTTGTGTCCATACATTTTTGAGATACCATTGAAGCTTCCTCATATGCAGTTTGGCATTGGGAAGCACCAGAATACAAGATGCCATGAACCCCAAGGCTTGAAGGACTGTCCTTGCAGTCAGCCTGGACTGTAGAGACATTTGATGGAAATAAAGAGAAAGGCTTCTTTGCTTGTCCGGGGTCAAAAAAGCCATCTGGGAAGCTGTATTCAGTCTCACACCCAGAAAGCACATGTCCTGAGAGGGTACTAGACTGGACTTTGTTTCGTTCACAGAATACCCTAGGCATCTTAACACTACCATCACATACTGTAGATGATGAAGAAGTTCGTCCCTGTCTTGTGCAATAATCAGGCAATCGTCCAAATAAGGATAAATCTGTATTCCTCTTAACCTGAAAAAGGCTATCACTGGAGCCAGAACCTTTGTGAACACTCTGGACGCAGTAGATAAGCCAAAGGGCAATGCAGAGAACTGATAATGTAAATTTCCAGCCCGAAAACGCAGGTACCTCCTGCAACTGAGCCTGATAGGAACATGAAGATAAGCCTCTTTGAGATCCAGAGTTACCATCCAGTGATCTTTTCCCAACAGAGGTAAAAGCTGTTGTAACGTCAGCATTTTGAACTTTGGAATGTCCAGATAAGTGTTGAGGATAGATAAATCCAAAATTGGTCTCCACGTGTTCCCTTTCTTTGGTACTAGAAACAGGCGAGAATAAAAACCTAGGCCCACTTCTGACAGAGGAACTGGCTGTATAGCTCCTATTTGAAGAAGTAAAGAAATCTGCTTGTGAGCCTCTATCCTTTGCCGAGGAGGAACGTCTGGCATGCCTTTGAAAGGAGGCAATGTATGGAAATAGAACTTGTAGCCTCGGTTTATAATGTCCAATACCCATTTGTCCTGGGTGACTAAAAGCCAGTTTTGCTTGAAAAGTGCTAACTTTCCTCCCAAAGGAGCTGCCAGGCAAGAAGAATCTGGCAGCTGAAAATGCAGGTCATTGGGCCGGTTTACGAAAGGACTGGCCCCTGCCCTCACCTGCAGATTGTGCAGGCGAACTCCAAGTTCTAGGCCTGAATGTACTGTGAGCTCTGCCCCTGCCACGTCTAGGTCTACCCCTAGACTGAGAATCAGAAGAAGGGTACGTCCACCCCTTAGTAGGCCAATTTCTACTAAACTTTGGAGGCTGCACCTGCAAAAAATCTTTAACAGTCTGCATAGACTTAGCCTTGTCTTCCATTTTCTTCAAAACCGACTCCACAGGGGGGCCAAACAAAACTTCAGACTGTAAAGGGGCATCCAGAATTCTAGTTTTAACATGCTCGGACAAATTCTGATCCTTAAGCCAGGCGTGCCTACGAAGAACTGAACCAGTGGCAGCCACACTGCAAGGAATGCTTACCCACCTGTTCAGAGACATGTACTAAATCCTGCAATTCTTTACACTCTATGCCTTCTGCCAAAATATCCACTTTAGATTTTAGCTGAGAAAGGAGGAAATTCTGATACTTCAACATATGAAACTGGCAATTTAAAGCCCTCATTGCTAAAGTAGAAGAGGTATACACCTTCTTACCCCAGCTATCCAAAGCTCTAGCTTCCTTATCTAGAGAAACCGGATTCTTTACAACAGAGGCTCTAACACCCTTAGGCCCCTGACTAATAGTTTCTGGGTCCGCCCTAAGACTCTTATACAGATATTTATGAGCCTCGGGCACCCTGTAATACCTGTCCGGTTTAACTGGCGCAGGAGGCAAAGAATCTGGATTAAGGGAAGCCTCCGAGAAAACATCTTGAACAACATCCAAAACAGGAGGTATAGCCAATGGTCTATGCTGTGGTAAAAACAAGAATTCCCTAAGCCTCTTCCGTGAATCAGAGAAATCCTGTCCTTCCCACTTAAAATGCTCCCTCATGGAATGCAGAGCTTCTGAAAATGAAAAATCCTCTGGGGGAGAAGCAGAAGGAGTGGAATCCTCTACATCAGAATCCGAATAAGGGAGAAAATCTTGAATATCTTCAGCAGAAGACTCTGAGTCATCTGAGGCCTGATCCAAACTTTCCAACTCTGGCTCCACCCTGGGCCTCTTATCAGGAGGGGGCATAGAACCTCTAATTAAAGTAATCAAATCTTCTGCCATTTTACGCATGTGCTTTTTAGGCACAGACCCAGAAGTACCTGGAGTGACACCAGAGGAAGGCAAAACAGACCTGCCTTTAGAAGAAGCCTTAGAAATAGTAGCAGAAGGCCTAACCACCTTAGGCATAGAAGGGAGAACAGTAACCTGAGAGGCCCCTTCAGCTTGACCTGACTCCTGTGAGGCCACATCCTGCAAAATCAAAGTTTCCCCCTGAGACTCAACAGAAACTTCAGAAACTTCAGCCGGGTCCACCTGTTCCACTGTAGCTTCTACAGGACCGGCGTCCGAAACGGACGAACCATCCTGTCTAGGTTTCAAAGATTTGTCTTTGCGCTTCTTCGTGGAAGCGGGTGTCGGAGGATCCGACGGCATATTATAATTACACCGCTTACCAAAGACTAACCTAGCGCAATCTAACCTTCGTTTTATGGTGCGCTTATTAAACCTAGCACAAAACCGACACCCGACTACGTCGTGCTCAGGTCCCAAACAAGGAATGCAAAGAGAGTGATAATCCCTATGCGGTATCTGTTTCCCACAAGAAATACAATTATTCACTTTTTCTGACATCCAGAATTAACTGAGGCAAGAAAAAACAAAAATATTCCCCAACGGGGTACTTAGCCCAACTTGGTTTCGGTCTGAAACTCAGAATACGAAAATTTCAGAACGCCAAACGGCACTTGCAACGCTGCTTCTGCATCGGACCATGCGGCAAAAAAGACTGAGGATATGACGTCGGTCATGCGCTTTTATACCCTGACGCTCTGATGTCAGATCAGAGTGCCCATGACCGACGTCAGCCTAATACTTTGGTATTCGGGCCGACCGAGGACAGCGGACTACCCATATGTAAGGACTGCAGCAATGTGAGATGAAGAACATCACACAGTGTCAAGCATAATGAACTATCAAGAGTTACTCTAACTAGAAATATGATTTCATATAAATATTGCTGCAAACAAATACTACTACTGATACATTTGCTCTCATCTGGTCTATTTTAGCTATAGCCAGTAAAATAGGAAGCTGATCTGTCAGAGAGGTTCATGGTAAAGAAATTGGCATAATAAAAATCAGAAACATTCAAAACTATGTAAGCATTAGGTTCTGGCCAAAAGTTTCATCACTCTTGGATATATAGGACAATCTCTCATTAAATAAATGAAAAACTACAGAAAGTGAACACTAAAATGTTTTCTGTAACATTCAAGTAATTATATTATGAAGTAGAAATAGTTAAATTAGATACTAATGGACAACCTGTACAATGTGTAATTAGTTCTCTCTTACCTTTTTAAAGAAATGTAGCAGAGATTCAGCATTATTATTTTATGTGACTGAATCAAGCTTGACTGCACCATCACTACATAGCTGAATAAAAAGAAGTTATGTACTCACCATAACATTCCATCTGTGTTGTCCATTTTCATTCTTCCTCAACTTATGGGTTCAGATCCAATCCCTCTGATCCGATTTGGCCATTACAACAGGTGGTGGTAACAAAAAAAACTCTCAAGCTTCTCCCTTACCCATAATGAGCAGTTCCCAAGTACCTCAGATCTTGTTGCTAACAGAAGTAAGTGGAAATATCAGAAGTATCCAGAGATATCATATCTTGAGCTCAGCAGAAAGTAGGTTCTTACCTAATACTACACGCTCAATCAGGGGTTCAAGGCAGGGAACCGTTGGGTAGACAACTGAGGAAGAATGAAAATGGACAACACAGATGGAACCTTATGGTGAGTACATAACTAATTTCCCTGATGTTGTCAATTTTCATTCTATCCTCACCTTATGGGACAGTCTCTCCAGCTACCTTAGATCCTAGGTGGACTCGAAGAAGGATGTTCCTCATCACCACTGAACTGAATGATGCTCTACCCCTGGAGACCAGATCCAATTTGTAGCGAGAAACAAATGGAAAAGGAGCAGCCCAGGCTGCTGCTGCACAAATTTCATCCACAGAGGCCCTAGTTTGAAAAACAGGTGAAGTAGCCATTGTTCTAGTAGAATGGGCACGTAGAGAGTTTGGCAATGTCATACCCAAATTGTCATAATGAAAGTAATGCAACTGGTAAGCCATCTGGACAGGGTTACTTTGGTGATTGGTTTACTCAATTTAACATCTAAGAAAAAATAATTGGTCAGATTTTCTATAATCTTTGATTCTATGAAGACAAAAATGCAACTGTCCATGAACATCTAACTAATGTAACAAGTATTTACCATTGTTCTAAAATTTTGGGAAAAATTGTAAATCAATGGACTGGTTGATATTTGCCACTGATACTACTTTTGGTAAAAAGACTGGATTAGTATGGAGAGAGACTCTGCCTTTGTGAAAAATCAAATATGGCAGTTTGGAAGATAAGGTCTGAATTTCAGAAATTCTTCTTGCAGAAATTATGGCAACCAAGAAGACAGTCTTCCAAGAAAGAAATCTGAGATCTCAATTAGCTGCTGCTTCAAAAGGGGGGGTTTATCATATCCTGAAGTACAAAATTTAGGTCCCTAGGGGAAGTAGGATCATTATACAGGGGCTTTAAAAGGACATTTCCTCTTAAAATATTTTGCAGAGTTTATATGAAGCAACTGAGGAACGCTGGAAACCAATGTGAAAATTGGAAATTGCTGCCAACTGAACTTTTATAGTTGAAGATCATCCTTCATTGAAAAGTTGGGCTCAAAAATTAATATCATGAACTGCAGCAGAGAAGGGACCAATATTATTCTGCAATGCCCAGTGAACGAATCTTTTCCATTTACTGGAAAATAGTTTACGTGCAGATGGTCTATGAGCAGATACAAGTATATGTTGGATTGGAGAGAACAGCATAGGCTGTCTGCCATTAGTGGAATTGGAGAAGCCAGGCCATCAGCCGGAGACTGGGTATGTCTGGATGAATCATGCCCATCAGGTGAGACAGAAGGTCTGGAGTTGGATCCAGAATCTACGGTCGGTTAAGTAATTGAGGCCAAAGAAGGGGAACCACATCTGTCAAGGTCAATATGGCACAATGAGGATTACTTTGCTTTTCAATGTGGCTGCTTTCTGTAGAAATTTCGGGATTAATGGAGTTGAGGGAAGGCATAAAGGAAAATGGGGGGGTCAATTGTGAAGAAGAGCATACCTCAGTGACTCCCCACTTGGGGTGGATCAGGGTGAAGTAGTTGCTGCACTTGTTGTTTAGGGGAGAGGCTAAAAGGTCACAGCAAGGCTGATCCCATTGGCAAAATATCCTTTCCACCACATTCTGATTGAGAGACCACTCATGGGGGTAAAAGAATGCACCTGCTCAGCTTCTCTGCAATCACACTGGACTTCCCCTGAATATGCATTGCTATGAGAAAGCGGATGGCAGAGATCACCCACTGTCACTCAGACCTTTTCGACATAAGGTGTATGATCTGGTTCCTCCTTGTTTGTCGATATACCAGACTACTGACATGCTGTCTGATTGAGCTGCAATAATACCTAAGGGAAGAGCATCTTGGAAAGCCTGCAACGCTAAAAAGCACTGCTCTCATCTTGGCCTCTGTGGGGGACCAAGTGCCTTGGACTGTTTTGCCAGAAAATGCCCCCCCCCCAATCTAGCTGAGAAGCGTCTGTGGTCACTGTCACCTTGGGAAGAATAAACAGGTGACCTTGTAGTACCTCATCCGAAGGAATCCACCATTTGAGATCTTTTTTGCAAATATTGGTGATTCTTATTTGAGTTGACAATGGTTGTTGAAGGATAGACCATTGGAGCTGATAACAGCTGCTGTAGAATTCACAAATAAAATCTGGCCAGTGAAACTAACGTTACTGTCGCTACTATGGAACCTAAAGCTTGAACTGGTCAGGCTGAGATTTTGTTGCTGCATATTATCCTTGTGACTTGTGAACCTGTCTCGACCCTTGAAGGAGGGAGTGAAGCTATTGTATTTTTTGTGTTGAGAACTGCTCCTATAAAATTAAAATTTTGACTAGGCTCTATATATGTTTTCTCACAGCTTGCTGTTATCACTAGATGAAAACATGCCTGGAGAACATTGTCCCACTGTCCCTTGCCTTTAATAAATGATGCCTGGTCAGGGCGGAAATGAGACAGTCGATTTAGATACAGAAACAACCAGAATCCATGCAGTCTCAAGTGAGCTGTCACTACTGCCATGCACTTGGTAAACACCCTGGTGCCTGTGGTAAGACCAAAGTTCAGTACTCTGAACTGATAACGACTGGTCCCAGCCAGAAACGCAAGTACCTCCTGAATCATTTGTTCATTTTTATATGATAATACACTTCCTGAAGGACCATCAAGCACATCTGGTCGGCCTTTTCCAGAAACTGAAGAATGGACTGAACCTTGACAATCCGGAAATTGTTTCGTTGAACTGATTTTTTTTCAAGTTGCGGAGATCCCATAATGGTCTCCAGTCCCCTGTTTTCTTTGGCACTAAAGAATCTTGATTAAGCTCCGGATCATTTCCTGTCTGGTGGGACCTCTTGCATGACCCTTTTTTCTTGCAGCTTTTACACCTGAATAGCAGCTTGCTCCTTCTGATTGGGAGGAACATCAAGGATTTTTCTGCATTGGGGAGGAGGAAAGGAAAAAGGGATTATATAACCTCTGGAAATTATCCTTTGCACCCAGGTATCCAATGTCATTTTCAGCCAGACTCTCCAGTGTAGGGATAGTCTATCCCCAATTTCCTCCAGAGTATTGCAATCGGGTCTCCATTCAGGAGAGCTGGAAGGGCCAGTCGAAGGAATCTCTGTACCCTTGGTTTTGTGGACCTCACACCTGGAAAATGGGTCTATTACCTTAGGGCCAAATAAGGATGTGCCATCAAAAGAAGCAGTGACTGAGGTAAACTTGAAAGGTTGCACAAAGTCACACAAGGGCATCCTGGCATGCCTCTTAATGGCAATGCCTGAACACACTGCACTATTCATTTCCTTCAGCTACATGTGAAATGAGCCTCATGGAAGAGTCCGAAATAGACTTGTAGGTAGCCAACTGGGAAGTAAACGAGGCCCATACTTCCTCAGATACGGATCCTGCTAGGGTATCTAAAAGTTCTTTAATCAGATCCCTCTGTAACCTACTGAAATGTGCCAGGTAGTTCAGGGACCGTAAGGAGAAAGTCGCTGAAGCACAGACATGCTTCCCAACTCTATCCATCACCAGAGACTCTGCTGGGTGGCTGGATAGAGGAACTTCCTTCAGCCAATTCCTTCTTTGTGGCCGCCGCCATGACCATCTACAGGCACACCTTTTGTCCAGAATTGTTTATCCGATGGGAAAGCTCCAGATAAAGCCTCACTAAATGCAGATGGAAGACCACCTTTAAGTATTAGCTTACTTTGCGTTCAACCAGAGCTCTGTGGTTGAATGCATGGCATACAGAGCAATCTTCGTGAAGGTGAAGGGGTCCGAAACAATACACAGCATATGTAAGTCAGAATAAGGCATTTTTCTTTGACACTTCCTATACTTTTAAAAGTCAGCTGGCCTTTTTTCTTTTTTTTTTTTTTTATCTGCCATACTGAAAAAAATAGAAAAAAAAAAAAAATATATATATATAGAGAGAGAGAGAGAGAGAGAGAAGGGATGGGAATACCAACAATGGTAAGAAGAAGGAAACACACAGTGTAAAAGGGAAGAATGCCAGCAATAGTATTCAGAGGTACTTTCTTATGAAAAAAAGAAAGGGAGTTATAGTAAGAAAAAGCAGTCGTTTGGTAAGGGAAACAAGTTAACATTGAAACTAAAATAGAAAAAAATGTAAAAGTATTTAAAGGAGAAAGAAGACCAAGTCAAACAATTCAAATAATTTCACTTATCTGCTCCAGAGCAATTGGTCACCATGTCTAACATGAACAGTGGCAAATGAGATCTGGGGTACTTAGGAAGGGTGCATTACGGGTAAGGGAGAAGTCAGAGTTTTTCTGTTACCACAAGCTATTGTGACTGACATCAGATCTTGTCACAACAAACAAGACATTAGGAAAAAAAAACTTTCTAACTGTATACAAAAAAAAGAGTGAACCACAACAAGAAGCAGTAAGATAAAAAGAGAGAAGGGTGCAAAACCAGCACTTGTTCCTTCTGAAGAATATGCCACTATTTGTAAGAAATTCTGATCAGAAAACTGGACACATGAAGATCAGTAAACCCAAATGTAATGACTTTCTCCTTTAGTGTCCCTGGAATAAACAGATTTAATATCCATTTTATCTGATGAGAATGTTTAGCATACGGTCCTCAAAAAATCATGATCACTTATATTTGTTTTAGGTAGTATGGGACCTCGGTGGTTGAGGTTTCTGCCTCATAAGCGCAGAGTCCAAGTTTTAGTTCTAATCTACGGTAAGTGTCTATTGTGTACTTTTCATATTTTCCCTTTGTGTTGGTTTTCTTTGAGAATTCTAGTTTCTTTCCATGCTCATAAATGTGTCAGGTGACTAGCTACTTAACAGTTCATATGCTTCTTTCACTTAGCTTGCTTATGTGAGGTGGCCCACACTTTCCAGTTAAATAAAATAAAGTTTGTATGTGTGTCTATCTACATCTATATATCTAGCTACATAGAAGAAAAATCATTTAGCCGTGCAACTACCCTGTGGTAACGTCATTATGACATGCCTGGTTTGCTTAAGACTTTTCTCATTTCTAAAAAAAATAAATAAAAATAAAAAATAATACTGCACAACTTTTTATTGTATACCTGAGCCTTTGTTTTTACACACTTTGGAATCACTCCCCCAGATGAGAGAGTTTTCAGCTCTTCATTGAGTTTAGTAATGCTGTTGGTTAAAGTTTCAAGAGTTTTCATAATTTCAGCTTTGTCCTCAGGCTTCATACTCTTGTTTTTCTCCAACTTTGCTATAAGGATCTGTTGAAAAAAAAAAGAAAATATCTAATTGAGATACAATAAAATAAAATGCCTGTTTACAAAGTGAAGTTAAAACATCACACTTTATGAAAACATACCTTACTTAAACTCATTACAGCCGAGTGAGGAAAGGCACAGCTCCGGTCAACAAGTGGTCATGATGTGGTATCATTATGCCATTCCAAAAGA
This sequence comes from Protopterus annectens, assembly GCF_019279795.1. Lineage (NCBI taxonomy): Eukaryota > Metazoa > Chordata > Ceratodontiformes > Protopteridae > Protopterus > Protopterus annectens. Next base: position 106,819,299 of record NC_056736.1, on the reverse strand, counting down.
AATTTATGTGTAAATGCATACACAATATTCTATATAGCATCTTAATCAGAAATCTACTTGCTCCCAGTATCATGAATTACCGCTGAAACACCTACAGTGCCCAATATCCTAGTAAACTTCCTCCTCCCTTATCTATTTTCCTTCTATGTTATTGCAATACCTGCACCACATTCCCCTTAGAATAACAGGGAGACTACTACTACAAATATATAAATGTACACGAACACGGTTAGTTTATCAAGTCCACTGAAGAGTTGCAGTTATTCAAATGCAGGTGTGCCTCGCCTTTTATCATTTTTCAGCATGTCCTAGGTATCAATGAGCTGTACAGTCTATCGCACTGGCAATGCATTTCATAGTGTCAAAAAACTCTTTCTAAAATATATTTTTCTGTTATCCATCTCCAATCTGCTTTCCCCATCATTTGTAAACTTCAATTTTGTGACACCAACCTGTCTATATACACTAGGCATCACTTCCTCTTTCCCTTTTCTTCCAGTATGTGCTTTCCCAATGCTTAGAGTTCTTCGCTTGTACTGCATATCCTCCAATTCTTTCATGTTTTTTCACTATCCTGTTAACCTTTCATTTTACATACTGGTGTCTTTCACCAGGTTTAGCCTTCAGAAATGAAGTTTCAGTAGCATTCTCTACAATGAAGGTTTAAAAGGTACATCTCTGCAGTTTAATCTCTACTCTGGCAAAGCACTTCCGCACTCTATGATTATTCTGATGCTGTCATCTCATGCTGCAGAAAGTACAGCTGTGTGCACTTACCATAAATGTAGATGTTCGATTGTATTCACTGTTGCAGTCATCACACTTGGGTTATCTGCCTGCAGGTAAGCCCTCAGTCGGCAGGAATACCAGAGTCTTGGGATTTCTGGGTTGGATGCTGTCGCTTCTTCAATGACATCAGGTCGTCAGGGGTATAAAAACAGGCAGCCAACATCATTACATCAGTTTTTCTTGCCCCAAATGTCAGGAGCACCCAAACAGGGAGCTAGTATATGGTGTGGAAACCACCACCAGTAAAAAGTAAATACCAATACCATTAGGAATAGCCATAGAGAGGAGAGATAGAAAGATAGAGAAAAGCAGGGGGGTGGCGGGAGGGAAACCAGGACTGCAAAAGTGAATACACTCGAACATCTACATTTATGGTAAGTGTACACAACTGTACTATGTTCTTCGTGTTTCACTGTTGCAGTCATCACACTTGGGTTGATTCCCAAAGCTGAGGAAGGGTGGAGGCAGTCAAGAAGAGTTAGGGCTGGATAGTAGGCCCTGCAAGACTGTTGTAGCAAATCCTGCACTGGATTTGGAAAAGATAGGAAAGTGGTAACGCTTGGTGAAGGTGTGTACAGAACTCCAGGCTGCATCTTCCAGAATGTCCCTGGCAGGGACTCCCCTGAGAAATGCTGTAGAGGTAGAAGTAGCCCTAGAGGAATGTGTTCTGACCCCCCCTGAAGGGTTGGTTTTCCATGGTGCTTGTAGCAGAAATGAATGCAGTGTGCTATCCATTTGGAAATGATTTGTTTAGAAATGGCGTTGCCCTCTGCCCCTGTTGCGAAACTGACTAGCAGCTGGTCTGATTTTCTGAAAGACTTAGTCTATCAAGGTAGAACCTGAGCTGTCTGTGCACATCCAGAGAGTATAATGAAACACCAAAAGAATAAGAACGCATCAAAAAAATTTTGACATCATGTACTTAAAGTATTTAACACCATGAAATGTTGCATTGTGACAATTATTTATTTATTTATTTATGAAAAGTTTGGTTTTGGAGTAGCTGATGTGTGTTATATTTATAAATTTGAAGTATTAATTCACTCATGCATCTATGTTGCATATTATGTTCTTGGATGCCAGATAACGCGATGTTTGTTTGTAAAATTTATTACTAAGCATAAGCGGCAGATTTATGGTCACTTTCATGTGAATTTGGAACATTTATTTATTTTGCATCTGCCGTGGTGCTTTGTATTTTTAAATGATAGTCAAGGATGTATTGGGTTTGAAGTTCAAGAAACATACAGTTTCAATTAAGGAACTAATGAAATGATTAATGAGTTAATGCGTTTGTATTTAAGGAGATGGGTTTGTTTGATGCATTGTTCCATTGAAGGCGAATTGCCGAGGTACCAGGATATGTGAATTAAAGTGCTTAATTTTCCATCTCTGTGGCTGGTGTTTGTTTCTGCTACTTGTTGGAGTTTTGACACGTCCAGAGAGTGCAGGATCCTTTCCCCTTTATTCTGAGGGTTAGGGAAGAAGGTTGGCAAATGGATGGATTGGTTTAGGGCCACATTGGACACCACCCAAGGCATAAAGGACGGGTTAGTCCTGAGGCAAACACTGTTAGCATGGAAGATAATAAAGGGTTCCACCGCCATCAGTGCCTGTAACTCAGACACTCTTCTAGCTGAAGTGATGGCTAGAAGCAAGGCTGTTTTCCAAGAGAGGAATTTTAACTCTGCTGAAGCAGCAGGTTCAAAAGGGGGAAGCGTGAACTTTTCCAGTACAAAGTTAAAGTCCCAAGCAGGGGTGGGTGCTCTCCTTGGGGGCCTTAAGTTGTTGGCCCCTCTCAAGAACTGTTTGATGAGAAAACAGAGGTGGCTGAGTATTGTAAGGAGACGAAATGGCAGAGGCATAGATCTTAATGGAGGAGTAGGATAGACCTCTGTGGAGTAACTCTGCTAGGTAATCCAGGATTAGAGGTAAGGAGGGCACTGCTGTGTCCTTGCCTTTAGACTGAATCCAAGAACACCACCTTTTCCATTTTTCCGCATAGGATTTCCTAGTACTAGGCCTTCTGGCTTCAAGAAAGATGTCCAGCACCTGTTTACTTAGGGTTGCTGGTGGAGTATTCAAGGAATAAGCCAAGCTGCAAGATTTGGGGTTTGCAATTGTGGATGCAAAATCTATCCCTCCTGCTGTGGCAGCAGGGTAGGGGTCTGGTGTAGGTGCCAGGGTGGCGCCAGTGTCAGACTGTACAGGAGTGGGTAGCAGTGCTGGCGTGGCCAGTCCAGGGCAATCAGAATCGTCCTTGGCCTGTCTTCTTTTATCTTGAGTAGTACTCGAGAGAAGGGGCAGAGGAGAAAGGCAAAGATTGAGAGGTTTTCCAATTGAAAGGATAGGGCATCCACCTTCCAGGTCTTGCTGTGAGGGTTTCCTGGTGCAGAATTTGCTTAACTGGTGGTTGTGGGGGGAGGCAAACAGATCCACCTCTGGATCAGAAGGTTGAAGGGGCTGGGCTCCAATTTCCACTCGTGTGGTTCTAGGAGATTTCTGCTTAAGTCGTCTGCCAGTGAAATTTGTTTGCCTGGTGGGAATTGAGCCTATAGATGGATTCGGTTGTCCAAAGCTGTGCTCCAGAGAGTCATGGCTAACCTGCAGGGTGAGTAAGAATGGGTTCCCCCCTGCTTGCTTATGTACCACATAACTGTGGTGTTGTCCATTTTTGGCAGCAGTTGTCCTGGAAGGATTAGGTATCTGAAAGCTGTCAGAGCATTCTGTACAGCTAGCATCTCCTTTTGGTTGATGTGCAGGAGAATTTGGCTTGTGCTCCAGTGGCCCTGAATGCATTTGCCAGCCATGTGGACCCCCCCCATCCATAGTCTGATGCGTCTCTTGACAGGGTTTGGGCGGCGTGAGGTAGAATAAAATTCAGTCCCTTGTTGTGGTTGCATGCTTATGTCCACCAAAGGAACTCTGCCCTCAGACAAGGTATGACAGGAATGACTGTTTCCAGGTCCTGAGAATGTTGGCACCAAAGACACTAAGTACCACTGAAGTTTCCTCATATGCAGTCTTGCATATGGAATTAGCAGAATACATGAGGCCATGAACCCTAGGGCTTGCAGTATTTTTCTTGCAGTTAGCTGGGTTCTGGTGGCCATTTGTTTGTAGTAGTCTGTCAGAGAGACCTGTTTTTCTGAAGTGAGAAATGCCATCTGGGAAGTTGTGTCCAAGGTTGCTCCCAGGAATACAATATTTTGACTGGGCACCAGTTATGATTTCTTTTCGTTGATGGTGTGCCCCAATGAAGTGAGAAGTATTTTTAAAAATGTCGGGTGCAGAAGAAGCAATTCCTGGCTGTCGTCCAAGTACGGGTAAATTTGGATATTTCTCTGCCTGCAGTATGCAATGGCTGGAGCCAGGCATTTTGTGAATACCCCGGGCGCAGTAGATAAGCCAAAGGGAAGTGCAGAGAAAGTACAGTTGTGTACAGTTACCTTAAATGTAGATGTTCAAGTGCATTCACTGTTGCAGTCATTACATTTGGGTTATCTGCCTGCAGGTAGCCCTCAGCCAGCCTGAATATCAAAGTCTTGGATCCCTGCATCAGATGCTGTCTCTTCTTCCATGACGTCAGGTCACCAGGGATATAAAACATGCAGCCAACGCAATTACATCAGTTTTTCTTGCCCCAGATGTTAGGTGCCCCCAAAATGGAAAGCAATTATATGTTAGGTTACACCTGAAACAAAAAGCAAATACACCAGAAAGCTGAGATACACTAAACAAGAAGAAAAGTATAGCCAAGAGAAGTCAGGGGGCTGAAGGGAAGGTAACCAGGACTGCAACAGTGAATACACTGGAACACCTAGATTTATGGCAAGTGTACACAACTGTACTATGTTCTTCGTGTTTCACTGTTGCAGTCATTACATTTGGGTTGATTCCCAAAGCTAAGGAAGGGAGGAGGAAGTCAAAGGGCATTAGGACCAGCTAATAAGCCCTGCAGGACTGCAGTGGCAAAACCAGCTATGGATTTAGAAAAAATAGGCATGTGGTAATGCTTGGTGAAGGTATGTACAGAGCTCCAGACAGAAGCTTCTAGGATGTCCATGGTAGGGACACCTCTGAGAAAGGCTATAGAGGTAGATGCAGTCCTGCTGGAATGTGATCTTATCCCCTGCGGGGTAGGTTTTCCATGGTGCTTATAGCAGAAGTGAATACAATGGGCTATCCACTTAAAAATGGTTTGCTTTGAAATGGCCTTTCCCCTCTGCCCCTGCAGCAAAGCCAACTAGCAGCTGTTCAAATTTTCTGAGAGGCTTAGTCCTGTTCAAATAAAATATAAGTTGTCTATGCACGTCCAAAGAGTGCAGTACTCGTTCTCCTTTGCTCTGTGGATTAGGGAAAAAAGTAGGCAAATGAATGGACTGATTAAGGGCCACAATAGACACCACCTTGGGCATAAAGGAAGGATTGGTCCCGAGGGACACCCTGTCTGCATGGAAGATGATGACGGGCTCCACTGTCATGAGGGCCTGTAATTCAGACACTCTTCTTGCTAAAGTGATGGCTAGAAGGAAGGCTGTTTTCCATAAAAGGAATTTCAACTCTGCAGTTGCAGCTGGCACAAAAGGAGGTAGAGTGAGCTTTTCCAATACAAAGTTAAGGTCTCAGGCTGGAGTAGGGGCTCTCCTGGGTGGTCTTAAATATTTGGCCCCTCTGAGGAACTGCTTTAGCAGGGGGTGAGAGAAGAGGGGTGGTTCAGTATTATAATGTGCTGAAATGGCAGAGGGATGAATTTTAATTGACGAGAAGGAAAGACCCTTGTGGAGCATCGCTGTTAAGTACTGAAGAATATGCGGTAAGCTGGGCACTGTTGTACCCATCATCCCCTGAGTCTGGCTCCAGGAACAGTATTTTTTCCACTTTTCAACAGGATTTTCTAGTACTAGGCCTCCTTGCCTCCAGAATGACATCTAGAACCTGCTTACTGAGGGATGCTATAGGAGAGCTCAAGGAATTAGCCAGGCTGCAAGGTTCTGAGTTTGAAGCTAAGGGTGCAGAATCTGGCCCTCCTGCTGGGAGAGCAGGGAAGGGGTCTGAGGCAGGTGCCATGGTTCCAGCAGTGACATACTGCGCAAGAGGGGGTACCAGTGATGGCGTGGCCAGTCTGGTGCAATCAGTATTGTCGTTGGTTTGTCCAGTTTGATCTTTAGCAGAACTTTCGAGAGGAGAGGCAGAGGGGAAAGGCATAAACTGAGAGGCTTTCCCAGGTGAAGGACAGGGCATCCACTTTCCAAGCTTGACTGTGGAAAGTCCTTGTGCAGAATTTGTCCAATTGGTAGTTCTGAGGGGAGGCAAACAGGTCTATATCTGGATTCCCCCATTTGTTTCTCAAAATGTTGAATATCTTTGGTTCCGGTTTCTACACGTGTAGGTCCATGAGATTTCTGTTTAGGTCGTCTGCCAGTGAATTTAGCTTGCCTGGCAGGAATTGAGCTTGTAGGTGCACTTGGTAGCTCAAGGCTGTGTTCCACAGAGTCATGGCTAGTCTGCAGAGAGGGTACGAGTGGGTTCCCCCCTGCTTGTTTATGTACCGCATAACAGTGGTATTGTCGGTCTTCACCAATAATTGTCCTGGAAGAATGTGGTCCTTGATGGCTGTCAGGGAATTCTGTACAGCTAACATTTCTTTTTGACTGATATGCAGGTGCATCTGATTTGGGCTCCATTTACCCTGAATGCACTGCCCTACCAAGTGAGCCTGCCATGCATAGTCTGATGCGTCTGTTGTTATGGTTTGGGCAACAGGGGGTAGAGTGAATGGGAGCCCCTTGGTGAAGTAGCAAGCCTCTACCCACCAAAGGAAATCTGTCTTTATACAAGGAATGATAGGAATAATTAATTCCAGGCCGTGAGAATGTTGACACCATAGGCTTTTGAGACACCACTGTAGTTTCCTCATATGCAGTCTTGCATATGGAATTAGTAGAATGCAAGAGGCCATGAACCCCAAGGCTTGCAAGACTTTCCTTGCAGATAGCTGGGTCTTTGTGGCCAGTAGTTTGAAGTAGGCTGTCAAATAAACTTGTTTCTCTGGTGTGAGGTGAGCTATCTAGGAAGTTATGTTCAAGCTTGCTCCCAGGAATACAATTTGTTGGCAGGGTACTAGATGAGATTTCTTTTCGTTTATGGTGTACCAAAGTGAGGTTAGAAGTTTCTTTACAAATGCCAGATGTTTTAGTAGCATGTCCCGGCTTTTTGCCCGAATTAGACAATCGTCTAGGTATAGGTATATTTGAATATTTCTTTGCATGCAAAATGCAATGACTGGACCTAGGCACTTTGTGAATACCCTGGGTCGCAGTAGATAAGCTAAAGGGAAGTGCAGAGAACTGATAGTGCATGGAGCCTGCTCTGAAGCGTAGGTATTTCCTGCAAGATTCCCTTATTGGAATGTGCAGGTAAGTTTCCTTTAAGTCTAATGTTGCCAACCAGGCATCTTTGCCTAGCAAAGGAAGCAGCTGTTGAAGTGTTAGCATTTTGAATTTTGGAATTACCAAAAAGGTGTTTAGAATAGAGACGTCCAGGATAGGACGCCAGGAGCTGTCTTTTATGGGTACCAGGAAAAGACTTGAGTAAAAACATTGTCCCCTTTCCTATGCTGGGACAGGCTGAATAGCCCTGATACTTAGAAGAGAGAGAACCTGCTGTTGAGCCACTGCCCACTGATTTAAGGGTAGGTCTGGCCAACTGTTTGGGGTTGGTAAGGTGTGGAAGTGGAATCTGTATCCTTCGGAAACTATATTTAAAACCCATTTGTCCCGGGTAATGAGTTCCCAGTTTTTTGCATGCTGGGGGATCTTTCCCCCTAAGGGAGCAGGCAGTTGAGCAGGGCTTGGAAGGTTTAAAGTTAAGTCATTGTGACATTTTTCCATGGGGGGGGGGTGTCTTACTACTTCCAGCTTTGGAAGTGGGAGCCCCCCACTGCTTAGGCCTTTGAGAACCTTGAGACTGAAGCATAGGTGGTCTGCTGTTGCTGGGTTTGGACTGAGAAGGCCTGGAAGAGACAGGAAAGGACCAATTCTTAGAAGGCCAATGCCTACTAACTCTGGGTGGCTGTACTTCCAGGAAATCTAACAGTTTGCATAGATTTAGCTTTTTCCTCCATCTTTTTAAGGACTTCTTTTGCTTTGCTGCCAAACAGGCGGTCTTGGTTTAAGAGAGCATCCAGTAATTTAGCTTAAACATGATCTGGCAAAGTTTGCTCCTTAAGCCAAGCATGCGTTCTAAGAATATACCCAGTGACAGCAGCCCTGCAAGATGCTTCTAGAGAGTCAAAACCACATTGCAAAGTATGTTTACCAACTTGTTCAGCAGAATGCATTAAATCCTGTAATTCTTTATTTTCAGCACAGTCAGGAATCAACATAATTTTCTGTTTAAGTAGTCCCATAATATGTTGCTGATACTTTAACATATGAAACTGGCAGTTTAAGACCCTAATGGCCAAAGTAGCAGAAGTGTATACCTTCTTACCCCATCTGTCCAAGGCCCTGGAATCTCTATCAGAGGGGGTAGGGTTTTTGGCAGTAGTAGCCTTAATGCCTTTAGGTCCTTGGGAAATGGTCTTCAGGTCCACAGTAGGATTCTTGAAGAGGAACTTGTGAGAGTCAGGTACTCTGTAATACCTGTCAGGTTTCCTGGGAGCTGGAGGTAAAGTGTCTGGGGCCAGGCTAGATTCCAAGAAGGCATCTACAATATCCAGGACAAGAGGGATAGCTAAAGGCCTGTGTTGAGAGAGGAGTAAGAATTCCTTAAGCCTCATTTTGGAGTCAGAGTAATACTGGGTTTCCCAGCGGAAATGCTCCCTACGAGTGTGCAAGGTTTCACCAAAAGAAAAATCTTCTGGAGGGGAAGCAGAGGGAATTGAGTCCTCTGCATCAGAATCCTCATAGGTAGATAAGGGCAAATCCTGGTAAACAAAAGAAACAGAAATTTCAGAATCCTGATCAGAATAATCAGAAGGAAAATTAGTTCTAGGTCTCAGAGGGAGAAGGCTGGCTTCCCCTAATTAAAGTAATAAGGTCTTCAGCCATTCTTATTTGTTTTTTAGGCATATGGGCCTGACCATGCAGTTTGGACATCTGTTTTTTAGGTGTGGGTCGAGTTTTAGGCCATGAGGAAGATGATGGTGTCTGTTTGAAATGCAAGTCAGTAGGCCTGAATACACCCTCAGAAGCCGGTGCCTGCACAGTGGCTCTGGACCCATCCAAGGTAGAGACATCCGCAGGTTCCATGGTCGAAGAAGCATTTCGCTGCAAACCAGACTCCGAATGGATCTCAGCAGAGGCCTGCAAATCTGAAGTAGTGGGTATCAGGGGCTGCGAAAGAGCCTGAGTACCGGCGAACTGGCAACTAGCTTAATGGAAGCATTGTCGGCAGCTTTGGACCTCGTGGTCTGGGCCTAAGCAAGGAATGCAGTACGAATTAAAATCTTTATGAGGTATTTGCTTTCCACAGCAATACAATTGTTAACTTTTACTGACATCAGTTTAGAGCAAGAAAAGGATCCCCAATGGGGTACTTGGCTTTTTTGAAGACTTAGGTTCTGAAACTCAAAAACGAAAATTTCAGGAGTCGGCCGACCGGCACTTGCGAACTGCTTCTGCTTCGGGCACTGCGCGGCACGAAAGACTGATGTAATGGCATCGGCTGCATGTTTTATACCCGACGACCTGACGTCATGGAAGAAGAGACAGCATCCGACGCAGGGATCCAAGACTTTGATATTCAAGCCGGCTGAGGGCTACCTGCAGGCAGATAATCCAAATGTAATGACTGCAACTGTGAAACACGAAGTGAGTACAGTTTTGTACCTACCATAAATGAAGATGTTCGAGTGTTCACACTGCTGCATTCATCACACTTGGGTTATCCCGCCGTCAAGCGGACCCACACTCGGCCAGAGTTCCAAAGTCTTGGTCTGGCATCGGTTGCTGTCGCTTCTTCCCTGACGTTAGTGCGCCAGGGGTATACAATAAGCATCCAATGCCATTTTCTTCAGTTTTTCTTGCCCCAGATGTCAGGTGTCCCCAAGTAGGTAGGCAAATACATATTGCTAATCAAATATATACATATAAAATAAAAACAATACCTTCAGTTATCAGCAAATACACCCCAAAGGTTGTATAGGATAGAAAGGTATAGATAAGTCCAGTTAGTTCAGAGGGGATGGAGGTAGGGTAACCTGGACTGCAGCAGTGTGAACACTCGAACATCTACATTTATGGTAGGTACAAAACTGTACTATGTTCATCATGTTACACTGCTGCAGTCATCACACTTGGGTAGAACCCAAAGCTAAGGTTGGGTGGCTGGTCTATAAAGAGTTAGGATTGGCTATGAGGCCCTGCAGAACTGTAGTGGCAAATCCCGCACTGGATTTAGAGTAAAGAGGCAGGTGGTAATGCTTGGTAAAGTTGTGTACTGAACTCCAAGTTGCAGCCTCCAAAATTTCCTTGGTAGGTACTCCTCTGAGAAAGGTTGTTGAAGTGGCTGTTCCCTGGTGGAATGTGGCCTAATGTTATTAGGGACTGATTTTCCATGCTGTGTGCAGCAGTACCGAATACAGTGTCCTATCCATTTGGATATAGTCTGCTTTGAGATAGCCTTGCCCTGTGATCCTGCAGCATATGCTACAAACAGTTGTTCAGTTTTCCTGAAAGCTTTTGTTTTGTCCAAGTAGAAGCGTAGCTGCCTGTGTATGTCCAAAGAATGCAAAAGTTTCTCCCCCTTATTCTTGGGGTTTGGATAAAAAGTTGGCAAATGGATGGTTTGGTTAAGAGCCACACTAGATACCACCTTTGGCATAAAGGCAGGGTTTGTCCTTAAAGATACCCTGTCCTGATGAAGAATTATAAACGGTTCCACTGCCACTAATGCCTGTAGCTCTGAGACTCTTCGTGCTGAAGTTACTGCCAGGAGCACAGCTGTTTTCCATGATAAAATTTTAGCTCGGCTGTATTAGCTGGCTCAAAAGGTGGTAGGGTCAGTTTTTCCAAAATGAAATTGAGGTCCCAAGATGGTGTTGGTGCTCTCCAGGGCGGTCTTATGTTTTTAGCCCCTCTGAGGTACTGCTTTAGCAAGGGATGAGAGAATAAAGGAGGATCCGTGTTGTAATGTGCTGAAATGGCAGAGGCATGGATCTTAATTGATGAAAAGGATAGGCCTCTGTCCAGCATCTCAGTTAAGTATTGTAAAATCTGAGGAATGTTTGGAACAAGAGGGTCAAGGCTTTGAGACTGGTTCCAGGCGCAGAATCTCTTCCATTTTTCTGAGTAAGCTTTCCTGGTGCTAGGCCTCCTGGCTTCCAAAATGACATCCATAACAGCTTTAGAGAGAGGTGTTGCCTGTTTGACTAAAGTATCTGCCATGCGGCCAGGATTAGGGTTTTGAGCTGACCGTGCAGGATCTGATTGTTTTGCTGAGTCAGAAGGTGTGGAATTTGGGGCAAAATCCATGGTGGGCCCCGAGCCAAGTTCCTTAAGATAGGGTACCAGTGCTGGCGTGGCCAGTCTGGAGCAATCAGGATCATCTGTGGTTTTTCTGGTCTGGCTTTTAGGAGTACTTTTGAAAGGAGAGGCAGTGGTGCGAAGGCATAAACTTTTAGGTTTTTCCAGCTAAACAGAAGAGCATCCACTTTCCATGCTTGTTTGTGATAAGTCCTTGTGCAGAATTTTTGTAGTTGGCAATTCAGTGGGGAGGCAAAAAGATCTATGTTTGGGCATCCCCATTTTTGCGTTATCATGCTGAAGATTTGTGGATTCAATTTCCATTCGAGAGGGTCCATGATATTTCTGCTTAGGTCGTCTGCCAGAGTATTGTTCTTTCCTGGCAGGAATTGTGCTTGCAGGTGAACTTGGTATGTTAGAGCTGTGTTCCACAAGTTCATGGCTTGCCTGCATAGGGGATAAGAATGAGTGCCCCCTTGCTTGTTTATGTACCACATTACTGTGGTGTTGTCTTGTCTTTAGTAATAGTTGTCCTGGATGCAGAAGGTCCTTGAAAGCTGTTAGGGCATTTTGAACAGCCAACATCTCTTTTTGATTGATGTGAAGATGCATCTGGTCTGTGGTCCACTTGCCCTGAATGCATTTTCCTGCCATGTGTGCTCCCCAGGCGTAATCAGAAGCATCTGTTAGAGTTTGCCTGGCTGTGGGTAGGGTAAAAGGCTGACCCTTGTATAGGTGACATGCCTGTGCCCACCATCGAAAGTCCTGTTGTAGGCAGGGAATCACTGGTATTACTGCTTCTAAACTGTGAGAGTGTTGAGTCCAAACACATTTTAGGTACCATTGTAATTTCCTCATATGCAGTCTGGCATATGGTATTAGTAGTATGCAGGATGCCATGAATCCCAGGGCCTGCAGAATTTTTCTTGCAGGGAGATGGGGCTTTTTTGCCAGTAATAGAAAATATTGAGTTAGATGAACTTGTTTGTTTGGCGTGAGGTAAGCCATCTGAGCCGTTGTATTTAAGCTGGCACCCAGGAATATAATCTGTTGTGAGGGCACTAGTTTTGACTTCTTTTCATTTACTGCATACCCTAGAGAAATTAGCAACTTTTTCAGAAACGCCAGATGCTGTAGAAGAATGTCCTTTGTCTCTGCTTGAATGAGGCAGTCGTCCAGGTATGGATATATTTGAATTCCTTTTTGTTTGCAAAATGCAATTACTGGTGCCAGGCACTTTGTGAAGACCCTGGGCACAGTAGATAAGCAAAAGGGCAGTGCAGTGAATTGGTAGTGCATTGTACCAGCTTTGAATCTGAGGTATCTTCTGCAATTTTGTCTGATAGGGACATGCAGTTATGCCTCTCTGAGGTCCAGAGTAACAAGCCAAGCCTTCTTGCCCAACAGGGGTAGAAGCTGCTGTAATGTCAACATTTTGAATTTCGGAATATCCAGGTAAGTATTCAGAATTGAAAGGTCTAGTATGGGCCTCCAGGCTTTGTCCTTTCTGGGGACCAGGAAGAGTCTTGAGTAAAATCCTTGTCCTTGTTCCTGTTGTGGTACTGTTTGAATAGCTCTCATGTCCATGAGGGCTGAAATTTGTTTTTGTGCCTCTGCCCATTGATTTTTTGGCAGGTCTGGCATTCCTTTTAGCTTTGGTAAAGTATGAAAGTGGAATCTGTAACCTTGAGACACAATATTCAGAACCCATTTGTCTTGGGTGACTGTTTGCCAGTTTTGAGAAAAAAGTGCTAGTTTTCCCACTAAGGGGGCTTCCAAAAGGGACGTGCTTGGCGTACGAAGAGGAAAGTCATTGTAACTGTTTCCTGTAAGGTTGAGACTTGTCCTCACCTCCTTTTGGGGTTGAGGTGCCCCACTGTTGTTGTCTGTTTGAGCCTTGGGGTTGAGATCTGCCTCATGGGCGTCTGTATCTGCCTCTCTGTGGCCTGTCTGACACTGGAAAGGACCAATTCTTTGTTGGCCAATTTCTGCTAAACCGAGGTGGCTGTACCTGTAAGAAATCCTTGACTGTTTGCATAGATTAAGCTTTATCCTCCATTTTCTTTAACACCTCTTCTGCCTTAACACCAAACAAGGTATCATGCTGTAAAGGAGCATCCAATAATTTTGCCTTAACATGATCAGGTAAACTCTGTTCTTTTAACCAAGCATGTCTTCGAATAACAGAACCTGTAACTGCGGCTCTACAAGAGGCCTCTAAAGAATCAAAACCATATTGCAGAGTATGTTTTCCCACCTGTTCAACTGCATGCAATAAATCCTGCATTTCTTTACAATCAGGAGTTTCTGAGCTTGCAAGTATTTTCTGTTTTAACTGAGCCATTAAATATTGTTGGTACTTAAGCATGTGAAACTGGCAATTTAAAGCTCTTACTGCTAAAGTTGCAGACGTGTATACTTTTTTCCCCCATCTATCCAAAGCTCTGGAATCTCTGTCAGAGGGTACTGGATTTTTTGCAATGGAAGCCTTAACCCCTTTTGGACCCTGGGAAATAGTTTCTGGATCAGCAGAAGGGTTTTTGTAAAGAAACTTGTGAGAGTCAGGGACTCTATAATACCTATCTGGCTTGGCTGGAGCAGGGGGCAAAGAGTCAGGAGATAAGTTGGATTCAGAGAACACATCATCCGCAATATCTAGCACAGGCGGAATAGCCAGGGGCCTGTGCTGAGGCAATAAGAAGAAATCCCAGAGCCTTTTCTTGGATTCTGAGTAATCCTGACTTTCCCAATGAAAATGCTCCCTCATGGTATGTAAAGTTTCCCCAAAAAAATAATCCTCAGGAGGACAAGCTGAAGGGACAGATTCTTCAGCATCAGAGTTCTCATGGGGGGTAGAGAGTATCCCTGGTCTGAAGAGGAATCAGAGGAAATGGAAACCTGATCAGAGGAATCATAGTCTGTATCCTGCCTAGGCCTTTTCTCAGGAGGGGGATGGGAACCCCTGATTAGAGTAATGAGGTCTTCAGCCATTTTAAGCATCTGTTTCTTAGGCATGGAGGACTGTCCAGGAGAATGCTGTACTTGTTTTTTTGTCTTGGCTGTTGTTTTAATGGTAAGTTGTGAAGGTCTGAAAACACCCTCAGAAGCCGATGCCTGCTCAGCGGCTCTGGACCCATCTGAGGGATTAGTTTCCGTAGGCCCAATACCTTGAGTTTCCAGAGGCCTAGATGTCTCCACGTGGGAGTCGGAAGCGGCCTGTGGCTCTGAGGTAGCGGGTGTCAGGGGCCGCAAAAGCACCCCACTGAGAACCGGCGACTGGCCTAGAAGAGGTTTCGTCGTCGGTTTTGGACCTCGGATGCCTGTCTTTATCCTTGTCTTTGCGTTTTTTCGGTATTGAGGTCGTCGGCTGATCCGACGGCATGGTATAATTGAACCTTCGGCCAAAGTAGTGTAAAGCAAAATCAAAACGTCTTTTTATAGTACGTTTGTTAAATCTAGCACAAAACTGACAGCTAGTGACATCATGATCAGGGTCTAGGCATGGAATACAGTAAGAGTGGAAGTCCTTATGAGGTATTTGCTTCCCAGAAGAAATACAATTATTAACTTTTTCTGACATCGGTCTGAGGCAAGAAAAAGGTTTCCCCAACGGGGTACTTGGCTTTATTGAAGACTTCGGATCTGAAATTCGACTTCGAAAATCTCAGGAGTCGGCCGACCGGCACTTGCGAACGGCTTCTGCTTCGGGCACCGCGCGGCAAGAAAGACTGAAGAAAATAGCATCGGATGCTTATTATATACCCCTGGCACACTGCCGTCAGGGAAGAAGTGACACCAACCGATGCCGGACCAAGACTTTGGAACTCTGGCCGACTGCGGGACCGCCTGACGGCAGGATAACCCAAGTGTAATGACTGCAGCAGTGTAACACGATGAACATCATCTGATAACACATAGATCCTGCCCTGAAACACAGGTATTTCCTGCATGACTCCCTGATGGGGATGTGCAGATAAGCTTCTTTTAAGTCTAGGGTGACTAACCAGGCATCCATGGCTAGCACAGGGAGAAGCTGTTGTAGAGTAAGCATCTTGAATTATGGGACCACCAGGAAGGTGTTGAGAACTGAAAAATCCAAGACTGGGCACCAAGAGCCCTCTTTCCTGGATACTGGATTTGTTCTACTGGAAGTGGCTGAAGATCTCTGATGTTGAGCAACGAAAGAACTTGGTTTTGAGCCTCTGCCCGCTGGTTTGGAGGAAGGTCTGGAAAGCCACTTGGGGTTGGTAGTGAATGGAAATAAAATATGTACCCCAGGATACAATGTTGAGGACCCATCGGTCCTGAGTGATGGACATCCAGTTTTTTGCATGAAGGGGAAGTTTTTCTCCTAGGGGCACAAGCAATTGCGCGGGGCTGGGAAGTAGAGTTGAGAAGTTATTACAAATGTTTTCCATTGGGAGGTGTCTCACCACTCCCTGTTTTAGGGGTGGGAGCACTCCACTGCTTAGATCTCTGCACACCCTGAGACTGTAGTCTGGTTGGTCTGTTTCCCCTGGGTCTTTGTTTGGGATGGCCTGGAGGAGGCTGGAAAGGACTAGTGTTTTGAAGGGCAATGCCTAATGAATCAAGGTGGTTGCACTTGTAAGAATTCTTTAACAGTTTGTACAGATTTAGCTTTTTCTTCCATCTTTTTAAGAACTACTTCTGCTTTGGTGCCAAACAAAACATCCTCATTTAAAGGAGCGTCTAGTAATTTGGATTTGATATGATCTGTCAAGGTCTGCTCCTTCAGCCAAGCATGTCTTCTCAGTACAGAGCCAGTGACTGCAGCCCTGCAAAATGCTTCTAGGGCAAAGCCACACTGCAAAGTATGCTTACTAACTCGGTTTGCAGAATGCATAAGCT
Source organism: Protopterus annectens (assembly GCF_019279795.1). Lineage (NCBI taxonomy): Eukaryota > Metazoa > Chordata > Ceratodontiformes > Protopteridae > Protopterus > Protopterus annectens. Next base: position 106,803,172 of record NC_056736.1, on the reverse strand, counting down.
CTTGCAAATCTTTATTTTCTGCATAATCTGGAAATATTACCATTTTTTGTTTAATGAGTTCCATAATATGTTGTTGGTACTTCAGCATGTGAATCTGGCAATATAATGCCCCGACAGCAAGAGTTGCAGTGGTATATACCTTCTTAACCCACCTGTCTAAAGCTCTGGAATCCCTGTCCGAAGGGGTAGGATTTATGGCTGTAGTAGCCTTAATACCTTTAGGTCCCTGGGAAATGATCTCTGGATCAGCAGTAGGATTCTTGAAAAGAAACTTGTGGGAATCAGGTACTCGGTAGCACCTGTCAAGTTTCCTAGGGGCCAGAGGTAAGGTGTCTGGAGTAAGACTGGATTTAATGAAAACCTCATCCACAACATCCAGGACAGGGGGAATAGCTAAAGGCCTGTGCTGAGGTAGCTCTAAAAATTCTCTGAGTCTCTTTTTGGACTGAGGATAGTCTTGGCATTCCCAATGGAAATGCTCTCAAAGTATGCATGGTTTCATCAAAAGTGAAATCCTCTGGAGGAGAGGCAGAGGGAATGGATTCCTCTGCATATGAATCCTCATAGGCTGATAAGGGCATGCCCTGATAATCAGAAAGGTCAGAGTCATCGGACTCCTGGTCTGTAGAATCTGAAGGCAACTGAATTCTTTCTCTCATAGCAGTGGAAGGCTGGCTTCCCCTAATTAGCATTACAAGGTCTTCAGCCATTCTAAGCATTTGTTTTTGTGGCATGGGGATCTGAGCATGCGCTTTGGTCGTTGGTTTTCTAGACGTAGTGCGTACTCTGGGCCTAAAAAACTCTGTAGTTTTGGCTAAAGTCGGTTTGATTCAAACATCGGTAGGTCAGAAATCACCCTCAGAAGCCGGTGCCTGCACAGAGGCTCCAGACCCATCCAAGGTAGAGACATCTGCTGGTTCCATAGTCGAAGAAGCATCTCGTGGCACACTGGACTCTGAATGGGTCTCAGCAGAGGCATGCGAATCCACAGAAGCGGGCAACAGGGGCTGCGAAGGCGCCTCAATGAGTACCGGTGGACTGGCGACTAGCTTAACAGAAGCGCCGTCAGCAGTTTTAGACCTATGCGGTCTGTCTCTGTCTTTATCCTTACGTTTTTTCGGAAGATTGGTAGTCAGAGATCGAGAGCAAAAGAATTTAGCAACAAAAATAGCCAGATGATGAATGGTTCGGGCGTTAAACAAGACACAAAACCGACAGAGAGGGACGTCGTAGTCTGGGCCTAAACAGGTGACGCAGTAGGCCTAAACAGGTGACGCAGTAAGAATGAAAATCTCTGTGAGGTATTTGCTTTCCACAGGCAAGACTATTGTTAACTTTTTCTGACATCGGTTAGAGCAAGAAAAAAGGATCCCCAACAGGGTACTTAGCTTTAGAAAACTTGAGGATTATCAACTCGAAAAATGAAAATTTCAGCTAGCGGCCGACCGGCACTTGCGAACTGCTTCGAGCTTTTCCTCGGGAAGAAAGACTGATGTAATGGTGTCAGCTGCCTGCTTTTATACCACTGACGACCTGACATCATGGAAGAAGCGACAGCAGCCGACACAGATGCAGGCAGATAACCCAAGTGTGATGACTGCAACAGTGAAACACAAAGAACATCTTCTTTTATCCAACTGTAACTGCACTAAAGTTTTTACTCTGTCTGTACAGGTACATGTAACACACACACACAAAACAGGATTCATCCCACCAGTAAACTGCATAAACCTGTACTGATGACAACTTGCCAGTGATCTCAATCTTCTTACAAGCTGTATAATGTTATACTGGAGAACAGATACCTCATGGCTTGCCATTGCTGTCTCTACTTGCATTTGCCCTAACACATAACCCTCTTCAGAAAGTAGAGTTGTGTACACTTACCATAAATGTAGATGTTTGAGTGTATTCACTGCTGCAGTCATTACATTTGGGTAATCTGCTGGCAGGTTGCCCTCAGTCGGCCTGATTAACAAAGTCTTGGGTCCTGCATCGGTTGATGTCCCTTCTTCCATGACGTCAGGTCGTCAGGGGTATAAAACATGCAGCTGACGCCATTACATCAGTTCTTCTTGCCCCAAATGTCAGGTGCCCCCGAATGGTGAGCAAATAAAATTAAAAACACAAAAAATATGCCTCCAATCCCAAAAGCAAATACACCAAAAGGGCTTATAAGCAGAGTGAAAGAAAGAATAGGTATAGTCAGAGAAAAATAGGGGGCTGGAGGGAGGGTAACCAGGACTGCAACAGTGAATACACTCGAGCATCTACATTTATGGTAAGTGTACATAACTGTACTATGTTCTTTGTGTTTCACTGTTGCAGTCATTACATTTGGGTAGATTCCCAAAGCTATGGTAGGGTGGAGGAAATTATACAGCATTAGGACCAGCTATAAGGCCCTGCAGGACAGCAGTGGCAAAGCCAGCTCTGGAATTAGAGAAGAAAGGTAAATGGTAATGTTTGGTGAATCTATGAACTGAGCTCCAGGTAGCAGCTTCTAGAATGTCGCTGGTAGGAACACCTCTGAGAAAGGCTGTAGAAGTAGATGCAGCCTTGATGGAATGAGATCTGATCTCCTGGGGGATAGTTTTACCATGGTGCATATAGCAGAAACAAATACAATGGGTTATCCATTAGGAAATAGTCTGCTTTGAAATAGCCTTTCCCTCTGCCCCTGCAGCAAATGCCACCAGTAGTTGTTCAGATTTTCTTTGAGATTTTGTCCTGTTTAAGTAAAATCTAAACAAAGGTTTGCAGTATTAAGCGAAGTCAAAAGCTAATGTTCACCAGAAGACAATTTAATGAAGCGCTTTTCGTCTGCACTGTGTGCAGACTTCTTCAGACATACAAAAAAAACTTTTAAAAACTTCCTTTAAAAACGTTTAAACTGGTATAATAAACCAATTGGACAACGCACTAGCCAAACATACTTTACAATATAAGAATCATAGTTTCAAATTTCTAGTAATAGACCAGGTGAATAATGACAGAAGGGGTGCACCATGACACCTCTTGTTAGAAGAATTAGAACTAACCAGGCAAATCAAACTGAATGCTTGTATCTTCCCAGGTCTCAATGAGTCCTGCTCTATAAGCAGTATTCTTAAATTGAAAAGTTTGAAAAGGTGAGGATAAGATATCATGGTTAAGTAACTTCCTTGGCTTACCATTAATGAACTATGTATATATCTGCTGTAATTTGCTTACATACATTTGTTTGTTTTATCTGTTATATATTTAAAATTTTAGTACGAGTTTTGGTTTGTGAACTTTTTTTCACTTTTACTATGTTAATTTTTAAGTTTATGTTTTTGTTATGAAATTTCTTTAGTGTGTTTGACAATCACTGTTCCAGTTATTCATGGAGGGTTTTGCATAAAAGTTTACTTTGAGCTTACTTCATGGTGCATGCTAACAATCAATGCAGCAGCTCTAATTAATCACCTTAATTAATTGTGTGTTATGATTGGTTTATTATACCAGTTTAAATGGTTTTAAAGGAAGTTTTTAAAAGGTTTTTTGTATGTCTGAAGAAGTCTGCACACAGTGCAGACGAAAAGCGCTTCATTAAATTGTCTTTGGGTGAACATTAGCTTTTGACTTCGCTTAATACTGCAAACCTTTGTTTGGACATTTAAGTAAAATCTAAGTTGTCTGTGTACATCCAATGAATGCAAAATCCGCTCCACCTTGTTCTGTGGATTGGGAAAGAAAGCTGGCAAATGAATGGTCTGATTAAGAGCCACGATGGATACCACCTTAGGCATGAAGGATGGAATGGTCCTGAGAGACACCCTGTCTGCATGAAAAATGATGAAAGGCTCCACTGCCATAAGAGCCAGCAATTCGGAAATCCTTCTAGCTGAAGTGACTGCTAAAAGGAAAGCTGTTTTCCAGGAGAGAAATTTTAAGTCTGCACTAGCAGCTGGCTCGAGAGGAGGGACAGTGAGTTTTTTCCAATACAAAATTGAGGTCCCAGGCAGGGGTTGGAGCTCTCCTGGGTGGTCTTAAGTTTTTGGCCCCTCTGAGATACTGCTTTAGCAGAGGATGAGAGAAGAGGGGAGGTTCTGTGTTGTAATGAGCTGAAATGGCTGAAGCAAGGATTTTTATGGAAGAAAAGGGCAGGTCCTTGTGAAGCATCTCAGTTAAGTATTGTAAAATCTGAGGAATATTAGGCACTGCTGTGCTTATCCCTTGTGATTGATTCCAGGCACAGAAACTTTTCCATTTGTCAGCATAAGATTTTCTAGTACTAGGCCTTCTTGCCTCCAAAATCACATCCATCACAGGTTTGCTGAGGGATGCTAAGGGTGAATTAGCCACGCTGCAAGATTCATAGTTTGGAGCTGAGTGCACAGAATTTGGTTGTTCTGCTGAGTCAGTAAGTAAGGTGTCTGAGGCAAGTGCCACGGTGGAAGGTGTGACACATTGCACAGGAGTGGGTACTAGTGTTGGCGAGGCCAGTCTGGAGCAATCAAAATCATTTTTGGTTTGTCCTGCTTGACTTTTAGTAGAACTTTGGAGAGCAGAGGCATAGGGGGAAAGGCATAGACTGATAGGTTTTTCCAGCTGAATGATAGAGCATCCACTTTCCAGGCTTTTTTGTGTTGAGTTCTTGTGCAGAATTTGTCCAATTGACAGTTATGGGGTGAGGCAAAAAGATCTATGTCTGGACACCCCCATTTGCGTGTCAACATGTTGAAAATCCGTGGTTCCAATTTCCATTCGTGTGGGTCAATGAGATTTATGCTTAGTTCATCTGCCAGAGTATTCAGCTTTCCTGGCAGGAATTGAGCTTGTAGTTGTATCTGATAGGTCAAGGCCATGTTCCACAATGCCATGGCTAGTCTGCAAAGGGGGTAGGAGTGTGTACCCCCCTGCTTGTGTTTGTACCACATAACTGTGGTGTTGTCTGTCTATCATTAATTGTCCTGGATGAAGGTAGTCCTTGAAGGCTGTCAGTGCATTCTGTACAGCTAGCATTTCTTTTTGATTGATATGAAGGTGCATTTGATTTGGGCTCCATTTGCCCTGAATGCACTTCCCTGCCAGATGAGCCCCCCAAGCACAGTCTGATGCGTCTGTAGTTAGGGTTTGGGCAGCAGGGGGTGGAATGAATGGCAGTCCCTTGTTTTGATGGCAAGCCTCTGCCCACCATAGGAACTCTAGTTGCAGGCAAGGTATGATAGGAATCATTGTTTCCAGGCTGTGACAATGTTGACTCCATAAACCTTTTAAGTACCACTGAAGTTTCCTCATGTGCAGTTTTGCATATGGAATTAGAAGAAAGCAGGAGGCCATGAACCCCAAGGCTTGCAGAATTTGTCTTGCAGATAGCAGGGTTTTTGTGGCCACCTGTTTGAAGTAAGTCACCAAATGAATTTGTTTTTCTGGTGTAAGGTAAGCCATCTGGGCAGTTGTATTCAAGCTTGCACCCAAGAATGTAACTTTTTGAGAGGTTACCAGTTGTGATTTATTTTCGTTTATAGTGTACTCGAAACAAGTTAGAACCCTTTTTACAAATGCCAGGTGCTTTAGAAGAATGTCCCCGTTTTCTGCCTAAATTAGACAATCGTCCAGGTATGGATATATTTGAATATTTGTTTGCCTACAAAATGCAATTACTGAAGCCAAGCACTTTGTAAAGACCCTGGGCGCAGTAGATAAGCCAAAGGGCAATGCAGAGAACTGGTAATGCAAGCAGCCTGCTTTGAAGCGGAGGTATCTTCTGCAAGATTTCCTGATTGGGATATGCAGTTAAGCCTCTTTTAAGCCTAGAGTTACCAACCAGGCATCTTTGCCTATCATAGGAAGTAACTGTTGGAAGAGTCAGCATCTTGAATTTTGGAATGTCCAGAAATGTGTTTAAGTAGATAAGTCCAGAACTGGACGCCATGATTTGTCTTTTCTGGGTACCAGGAAAAGTCTTGAATAGAAACCTTGTCCCTTTTCCTCTTCTGGTACTGGTTGAATAGCCCCCATGTTCATGAGGGAGAGTACTTGTTTCTGGGCCTCTGCCCACTGATTTGGGGGCAGGTCTGGCCATCTGTTTGGTATTGGCAACATGTGGAAATGAAATCTGTATCCCTGGGATACTATATTTAAAACCCATTTATCCTGGGTTATAAGTTGCCAGTTTCTTTTATGAAGTGCCAGTTTTCCCCCCCAAAGGGACGGCTAAAAGGTAAGTGCTTGGTTAAGTGTAAAGGGAAGTCATTGAGACTGCTTACCATAGGGATGTGTCGTCTTGTTTCCAGATTTGGAGGTGGAGGCACCCCATAGTTTTGTTCCAAAAGTCCCTTGTGACTGAAACCTGGAGCCTTTGGAATGTCTGGGTTTGACTTGAGTGGCTCTCGAAGGAACTGGAAATGACTAGTTCTTAGTAGGCCAGTGCCTACTAAATCTTGGAGGTTGCACTTGTAAGAAATCTTTCACAGTTTGCATAGATTTAGCTTTATCTTCCATCTTTTTTAAAACTTCTTCAGCCTTATTACCAAAGAGACTGTCCCTGTTGTAAAGGAGCATCCAACAATTCTGCTTTAACATGATCAGGCAGAGTTTGCTCTTTGAGCCAAGCATGCCTTCTTAGCACAGACCCAGTTAAGCAGCCCTGCAAGAGGCCTCCAAAGAACCAAAACCACATTGCAAAGTATGTTTTCCAACTTGTTCAGCTGAATGCAATAGATGCTGTAAAATCTTTATTTTCCACACAGTCAGAAATTGACATAATTTTCTGTTTAAGCAGTCCCATGATATGCTGTTGATATTTAAGCATATGAAACTGACAGTTTAAAGCCCTGATTGCCAAGTTTGCACAAGTGTAAACCTTCTTACCCCATCTATCCAGCGCCCTGGACTCTCTATCAGAAGGGGTAGGATTTTTAGCAGTAGAAGCCTTAATGCCCTTGGGACCCTGAGAAATGGTTTCAGGATCTGCAATAGGATTTTTGAAAAGGAATTTGTGGGAGTCAGGAACCCTGTAGTATCTGTCTGGCTTACAAGGAGCCGGAGGCAGAAAATCAGGGGCCATACTAGATTCTGAAAAAACATAATCAACAATGTCTAAAACAGGAGGTATAGCCAAAGGCCTATGCTGAGGAAAAAGAAGAAAATCCCTAAGTCTCTTTTTAGATTCAGAGAAATCCTGACTTTCCCAGTGGAAATGTTCCCTTAAGGTATGTAAAGTTTCCCCAAAAGAAAAATCCTCAGGGGGAGAAGCAGAAGCAATGGAATCTTCTGCATCAGAGTCTTCATAAGTAGGTATAGACAAATCCTGTTCATTAGAAGAGTCAGAAAAAATAGAATCCTGTTCAGAAGATTCATAATCAATGTCTTGTCTAGGCCTCTTAGAAGGGGGGGGGGGGGGGGGTTGGCTACCCGTGATCAGAGTAATTAAATCTTCATTTTGATCATTTGTTTTTTAGGCATAGGGGCCTGCACATGTGGCCCAGGCGTCGGTTTTTTTAGACATAGAGTTAGATTTTGGCCTTAGTTTTGAAGATGGCGTCAGTCTAATATACAAATCTGTAGGCCTAAAAACACCCTCAGAAGCCGGTGCCTGCACATCGGCTCCAGACCCATCTAAGGTAGAGACATCTGCGGGCTCCATAACTGAAGCATCTTGTGGCATACCGGACTCTGAATAGGTCTCAGTAGAGGCCTGTGAATCAGAAGAAGCGGGCATCAGGGGCTGCGAAAAAGCCTCACGGAGTACCAGTGAACTGGTGACTGGCTTAGGAGAAGCGTCGTCATCAGTTTTGGACCTCGACGGCCTGTCTCTGTCTTTTTCTTTGCGTTTTTTAGGTATTCTGGTAGTCGGATTGCTAGGGCTACGGCTTGCAAAGGCACCATATCAAAAGTCCACTGCACTCAATATTATCTGGATAATTAAAGCGTGAGCCAAAATATTTAGAAGCAAAAATGTACCGACATTTAAAAGTGCATTGATTAAATTTAGCACAAAACCAACAGCAAAGTACGTTGTGGTCAGGGCCTAGGCAACGAACACAGTACAAATGAAAATCCTTATGAGGTATTTGCTTACCACAAGTAATACAATTATTGACTTTTATCGACATCGGTAAGGAGCAAGAAAAGGTTTCCCCAACAGGGTACTTAGCATTTTAGTTGAAGTCTTCGGTTCTGAAACTCGAAAACGAAAATTTCAGGAGTCAGCCGACCGGCACTTGCGAACTGCTTCTGTTTTGGGCAAGAAAGACTGAAGTAATGGCGACGGCTGCATGTTTTATACCCCTGATGACCTGACGTTATGGAAGAAGAAGGGACAGCAACCGAAGCAGGACCCAAGATTTTGTTAATCAGGCCGACTGAGGGCAACCTGCTAGCAGATTACCCAAATGTAATGACGGCAACAGTGAAACACAAAGAACATTAAGTTGTGCTGTTTCATTGGTCTACATAAACTTTGACCTTTAAAGTCTACTCCCAAATTGCCAAGCTTCACTGCCTCCATCCTTTGTGAAATACTGCACCCTGTATATATATCTTCCACGGTCACTGTGGACTTCAGACACTAAAATTTGCCCCAAACAGTCATGCTTTGATGCCTCTGTACTCTGAAACACTGCTTAGATAGAAGATGGAAGTGAGGTTTTCTCACTACCTAAATTGCTGCATGACCACAATGATGCATGTAGAAGCATCTCATCTCAGGGAACCCTCTCTCTGCAATGCCATGCTGCAATTATATAGTGCACAGCCATCTCAGTTTCTACCCTCAAGCTAATTCTACCTTTAGTCAATCATTTTCCATTGTATTACAGCATTTTCACTGTTTCTTTTCACTACAAGTAATTTGCTTTTTGTTTCAGAGATACTCTGCGTATCTTGTTATACCACCAAGCTGAGCAGGCTATGCAGTATTGGACATGAGCTTCCTGCCAGATAATACTTCTCACTCCCTTAACATCTTCCTGCTGAAGAGAAGAAAAAGCTTTGCTGAAGATTTGTTTGCAGTGGCATTTTTGGACAATTTATTTTTCTTTTGGCTTCTAGTCCAAGGTATAAGCCATTTGTATTGTTTCTCCACTACTGAACATAGCAACACTCTGCAGCACTTTAAAGCACAACTGTTGCCAGTTAATTAAGCTTCAACGCTTCTACGTTTCTAAAGACAGAAGCTTCTAGGGCTACGGCTTGCAAAGGCACCATATCAAAAGTCCACTGCACTCAATATTATCAACAATGTTTTTAACATATTTAAGCACTTAAATCAGAAAAAAAGAGACAAAATACAGAAAATAACTCTCAAAAATCTTTATCCAGGTCTATTAAGTGCATACAGCTTTCAACTTATGTAATCTAGCTTGATTTGGCAAAGTCCATGACCCATATAAGCATAAAATACTTTATTATCCCTCATGGTAGTAACAATTATATCAACAGTGCATAGCAAACAATGCTGCCACTTTATAGCTATACTTTTATCCTGCAGACGTCTGCCTGCATAAATCCTGTCAGGTTTGAGCACAGTAATCATTATACATCCATTAACTAACTACACCCATGCTCTTCATTCCATACAACATCCTTTCAATGTTGCACCTGGAACATTTCCTAATGCATGCATGTGTGGTAAAATGGCAGGAACTACTACAATAAAACGACTAGCTGTCATACATACCACATCAGTAGTTAAACCTTTATAGTAATTAAACAATTCATGTTTCACATGTACATTGTGAATTCTTCTCATCACAGCAAAGTTATGGAAAGTGAAATGTTACAATATAGATAGAGGTTTTACTCTAAACATTAGAAACTGAAGCATGTGCAACTTATTTTTACATTTGCAAGTAAGCAGGTTCTAATCTGGCAGTGACACCTGATGACCTGAAATAGTAAACTACTTGAACAAGGAATGTCTCAATTTACATTTCTTTCAACGTTTTTTAAAATTTTAGTAAAAATACCAAACCCTGTTCCTATAGCTAGTTTAAACAGCACATTTTATGCTACAATTCTCTCTCTAAACCTGACTTTTCCTATTGTTTCAAATTTAAATGAGTCATATTTTTGCATGCCAAGCTCTTCTTCAAAAATACAACACACACATGAATCATTCCCATGGCTCTATTCCACCCGGTGTATACTTTTTTTTTCCAGCTCCAAAGCCATTTCTTATATTTTGTACATTGTGGCAAAATGTTTTATTTTACCAAAGCTTTTACATAACTGACCTAGCACAGAACATTTTGTTTTACCATACTTAAAACATTTGATGCACACTTTAACACAGCATTCTTCAAGCCTTTCAAAGCTGACCGTTTTACTCCAGTGTCTGCAAAATGCACTCCTTTGTTTTTGTATGCAACTTGCACTTTTTTCCACTTATGTCAAAATAATTTCAGTTGCTCTACATATACATGTGTCTTTCGGCTTTTCCCAGTTAGGGGTCGCCACAGCGGAACTCCGGTCCGCTAATGACTGGTAGTTGATTTTTACGTGCCGAGTTACCAGCCCTGACGCACAACCTTCAATGAAGGTACGCCCATTCACGCATGTCTCCATGCGGAAGACGCTCTAGCTGAGAATTGAACCGGACAGCGTTTTACTGTGAGGCGACAACGCTACCGCAGCACCACCACCGCGGTCTCTCTACATATACTAAATACTTCACTAAAAGCTAAATTTGCTTCTCTTAGCAATCTGCTATTAATCTGATGAAGCCAAATACTAAACACAATTATGTCTTGTGCTCACAAATCACATAACTCACCCAATCCAGTCTTTAGCTCAATTCTGTACATCATTAACATAAGCATCAATGGTTTCAAAGAACACTGTGCCTTATGAAGCACCAACAGCAGATTTTTCCTTGCCTCACAGTACTTCTGACATATCTCTCTACTTCTCCCTCATAAAACACAACTGTATAATGACTTTCAACATAGCAACTCACTGAGTAAATGTTGATTAGAACTCTCCCAGTGTGAAAATGGATAAATTATAAAAAAAAAAAAAAAATCAATAAAAGTTATCAATTGGGAAACATGTGATTACTGAGTGGCCTACCTGACATTGGGGGGGGGGGGGGGGTCAAGCTGAAAAGACAAAGGCTCTGGAAGGGAGCAAACTAACAAATGTTAGGAAAGAATTGCTGTGTAAAATCTTACCATAACCACAGATGTCCTTCTCTTCCATGTTGCAGTATTCATACTGTGGAATTTCCCACTTCTGGTGACTTGACGTCGGCTCCTATAAAAAAGCTTAAGCCTGGCTGCTGTAGGTGCGTGGGATGTCACACGCAGAGTTATAAACCAGGGCCCATAAATGTGATGTCTGCACACACACAGACTTCAGAACTTGAAGCCCAGGATAAGGTGTACAAAAAAAACAAACTGAGGCTAAGGAGCAAACGTCCCTGAAGGGCCGTACAGATTAGCCTATATGGAGTGGATACAGAGGTCAAAGACCAACCATCCAGTAGAGAGAGAAAAAAGGGGGTATGGAGGGTGGGAAGGAATAGTGCAACATGGAAGAGAAGGACATCTATGATTATGGAAAGATTTTACACAACTATTCTATGTCCTTCTATTCCTATGTTGCAGTATTTATACTGTGGGAGAGTACCACAGCTAGAAGACGTGAAGGGAGGGGGCAGAGGTAGAGGAATCCAAGAATCCCTGCAGGATTGCCCTGGCAAATCCTGCTCTGGCCCTGGAGACCTGGTCTAGCTTGTAGTGTTTTGTGAAAGTGTGTACTGCAGACCAGGTAAGCTGCTTCCATTATGGAGCCTGTGTCCAGCCTTGGAGGTAAGCCATGCCTCTAGTGGAATGAGCCCCAACTCCTTGAGGCAATTGTTTGCCATGATGTGAGTAGCAGAAGACAATGGATTTCCTGATTCAACAGGAAATGGTTTGTTTGCAGACTGCCTTACCCAGAGGGAAGGAGATGAAGAGTTGGTCAGAGTTTCTGAAGGGCTTAGTTTCGTCTAAGCAGAATCTCAATTGTCTGTGCAAATTTAGATCCTCTATGAGGTATGAGTTGGAAAGAGAAGAAGGTAGGTAAGTTAATGGAGTGGTTTAACAATAGTTCGTTCACTACTTTGGGCATGAAGGAAGGGTTTGTATGCAAGTTAACCCTGTCATTGTGGAAGGTGATTTAAGGAGGACAGGCCATAAGGGCCTGTAGTTCAGACATTCTTCTAGCGGAGGCAATGGCCACTAAAAGAATGGTTTTCCATGTGCACATTTGTAGAGAAGCTGTGCTGACTGGCTCAAGAGGAGGTAAGGTGAGTTTTTTCCAGCATGAAATTGAGGTCCCAGGAAGGAGGGATGTTTTTTCTTGGTGGTCTGATATGCAAGACCCTCTCAGGAAAAGTTTAACATCCAGTCTGGAAAGCAGTGGTGGCTGTAAAGGCAAGCACGCTGAAATGTCAGAAAGGTGGACTTTCACTGAATATGCTAGTCATTCCTTAATGAGCTCACATATATAGCTAAGGACAAGTGAGGGATCCGCCTGAAAAGGGTCCCTCTCCTTAAGGGAACACCATTTTGACAATCTCTGCCATTTAGACAAATAGTTTTTCCTGGTAGTTGGTTTCATGACCTCCCTCAGGACTGAGAGCACGTTCTCTATGAGTAATGTTGTCAGAAAGGGATCGGAAGTTGATCACCCAAAGAGTTAGCTGCAGCAAAAGCAGTTGGGGGTGAATGAGAGATCCCTTTTGTTATGTTAGTAGGTCCACCATGTGGGGTAACTTGTGGTGACTGCCCTTGGCTACAAAATGAAGGGGGAACCAGTGTTGCCTTGGCCAATAGGGAGTCACCAGAAAGATTTTTGGTGGTCCTTCTTGATCTTCAAAAGGACCATTTGTATTAGAGGGAAGGGAGGAAAGGTTAACAGGAACATACCTTCCATGGAAAGCTGAAGGCATTCACTCTCCAGGCAAGTGGAGTGTGATCCTGGTGCAGGATTTGTTTAGTTGTCTGTTCTGGGGGGGAGGCAAACAGAGCCACTTGAAGTGTGCCCCACTGGTGGACGATGTCTAAGAAGGTTTCACTGTGCAGCATCCATTTGTGTTGAGAGGATGTTCTGTTGAGTAAGTCCGCTTGTTTGTTTTCCTGAGAGGGGATGTAAAAGGCCTGCAGGAAAAGGTTGTGATTGGCTGCTAGATCCCAGATTTGTAGGGTTATCAGGCATAACTGTTATGCCTTTGTCCCTCCTTGTTTGTTGAGGTACCACATGACAGTTGTGTTGTCTGTCACAATGTGGAGTAGCCCTGGTTGCAAGATGGGAAGGAAAGCTTTTAGAGCCAGCAAGACAGCAGTCATTTCTCTGAGACTGATGTGCTGCTTTTGCAGGGCAGGGGTACAATGCTGTTGAACCCTGAAGTCCTTTAACGCTGCCCCCCACCCTAGGTCTGATGCATCTGTGTGCATGGATTGAGTGGTTGGGGGGGGGGGGGTTGAAGAGGAATGCCCTGGTTCTGTAAGATTTGCCGAATACACCAATTCAGTTCTGTTTTTAAGCAGGGCAGAAAGGGAATACGTTTGTCTAGTGGATGTTGGCTCTGAGACTCCACATTCTTTAGATACCATTGGAATTTTCTCATGTGCATCCTGGCTAATGGGAGCATGGGAATAGTAGCTGCCATGAGACCTAGGACTTGCAGAAATTGTCTTGTAGTGGGATGAGATTCTGAAAGTAGGCATTGAAAATGGGTGGAGAGAGACTGCACTTTGTCCGGTGGGAGAAAGTATCTCATCAGTTCTGTTCTGATCGGATCCTGCAGCCTAAGAAAACTTTGTCCTGCTGAAGAAAGAGAGGATTTCTGTAGGTTGAGGGTGAAGCCCAAGTTGTGACGGAGAGTCATGGTGAACTTGAGATGGGTTTGTAGGGTGGACTCTGACTCTGCCAGAATGAGAATGTCGTCTAGGTAAGGGCAGATATGAACTCCCTCGGTTCTGCAATAAGCAATGGCTGGGGCCATGCACTTTGCAAATACTCTGCGAACCGTAGACAAGCCAAAGGGCAAAGCTGTAAACTGAAAGTGTGAAGAGTGGCCAGTGAATCACAAACTTCCTGTGGTAAGCCTGATAGAAAAGTGCAGGTATGCATCCCTTAGGTCCAGGGTGACCATGAAGGCTTGGGGGGGGGGATGAGGGGTAGACTGGTTTGAAGGGATAGCATCCTGAAGGAGGGAACCTTTAGGAAAAGGCTCAGAGAGGAAAAATCCAGGATTGGCCTCCATGGGCAATCCTTTTTGGGAACTAGGACTAGACGGGAATAGAAGCCTTGCCCTTCCTGTCCTGAGGGAACTGGTTCTATAGTTCCTAGAGTCAGGAGTCCTTTCAATATGAGAGGGAATAGATGAAGATGATTTTTTTGGGGAAAATAAATGCTTTTTGGTTTTGTTTTTTCCTTCCAGGATAGAAAATATCCTTTTTGAATGACAGAAAGAACCCAAAGATCTGAGGTGATGGTTTTTCAGAAGGGGAGGCAGTGGGTAAGGCAGGGGGACAGAGGCAGTTCAGCAAGACAGTCATGCTGAAGTGGGACCCCCTCTGTCGGGAAAGGGCTGCTTGGCTGGGGGCTGAGAGTTGGGGGGTTAGGAGTAAGGCAGTCTCCTGGATCCCCTACGAGGGCCAGAGGAGGAAGGACGTGACGCTGAGGGATTCCTTATGACAAAGGACGTATTAGCTGGATAGTTCCTGTAATATCTACGGAAGAGGGACACCAGCAGATGCTTAATATCATGCAGCTCTTTGCTTTTCTCTTGTAAGTTTTGGAAACGTTCTGCTGATTTTTTCCCAAATAAAAAGGTTGCGGTCCAGTGGAGCATCCATGATTTTGGATTTAAAATCCTCTGGTAGACGTTGTAGGTGCAGCCAAGAATATCTACGGAAGGCAGATGCAGAGGCAGCAGACCTGGCTGAGGCCTCTGCTGCATCAAAACTGCAGCAAATAGAGTGTCTGGCTACTTGTGTAGCTAGACAGTGTTTTGATGCAATGTCAGATTTGGTTGGACAGTCTGGGGTGGAAGCCTGGGAGACTAGGTCCAGGGCATATTTAACCATGTGGGTTTGGTAATTGATAGCACTGAAGGCCAAGGTAGAAGAAGTGTATATCTTCTTACCCATTCTGTTCATGGTTTTGCTTGTCCTTATCTGTTGGCAAAAGTGAAGCAGAAGACAATTGCCTAGACTGTCTGTCTGGGGACACAGCAATAACTGCTGGGTCTGCCAGGGGAGGTTTCACCAGTAACTTCAGGTCACTAGGCACTTTATAAAATCTATCCGGCCCTTTTAGGGGCAAGAGGGTGAGTCTGGACTCTTAGAGATGATGCTTCAAGAAAAAAATGCCGAGTTAGAATACAGAGCACATGGAGAAAAACGTACAGTTGTGTACACTTACCATAAATGTAGATGTTCGAGTGTAATCACTGTTGCAGTCATCACACTTGGGTTATCTGCCTGCAGTTAGCCCTCAGTCGGCCCGAATACCAGAGACTAAGTTTCTGCGTCGGATGCTGTCATTCTGGGACTGACGTCAGGTCGTCAAGGGTATAACAACGGGCAGCAGACGCCATTACATCAGTTTTTCTTGCCCCAAATGTCAGGAGCCCCCCAAATAGGGAGCTAGGTTATGGTGGGGAAAACACCACCAGTAAAAAGTAAACACCAATACCAACACCCCAGAAGGGGTTAGTAATAGCCATAAATAGGAGAGAGAGAGAGAAAACCAGGGGGCTGGAGGGAGGGGAAACCAGGACTACAACACTGAATACACTCAAACATCTACATTTATGGCAAGTGTACACAACTATACTATGTTCTTCATGTTTCACTGTTGCAGTCATCACACTTAGGTGGATGCCCAAAGCTGAGGAAGGGTGGAGGCAGTCAAGAAGAGTAAGGGCAGGCTAGTATGCCTTGCAGGACTGCAGTAGCAAATCCTACCCTGGATTTGGAAAAGATAGGCAGGTGGTAATGCTTGGTGAAGGTGTGTACAGAACTCCAGATAGCAGCCTCCAAGATATCCCTGGTAGGGACCCCCCTGAGAAATGCTGTAGAGATGGATGTTGCCCTAGTGAAATGTGTTCTGACCCCCTGAGGTGTTGGTTTCCAATGGTGCTTGTAGCAGAAATGGATGCAGTGTGCTATCCATTTAGAAATAGTTTATTTTGAAATGGCCTTGCCCTTTGCCCCTGTTGCAAAGCTGACTAGTAACTCGTCAGATTTTTTGAAGGGTTTAGTTTTATCAAGTAAAATCTGAGCTGTCTGTACATGTCCAAGGAGTGCAGGATCCTTTCCCTTTATTTTGAGGATTAGGGAAGAAGGTTGGCAAATGGATGGATTGACTGAGAGCCACACTGGACACCACTTTGGGCATAAAGGAAGGGCTAGTCCTGAGGGAAACCCTGTCGGCATGGAAAATGATGAAGGGTTCCACAGCCATCAGTGCTTGTAGCTCAAACACTCTTCTAGCTGAAGTGATGGCTAGAAGCAAGGCTGTTTTCCAAGAGAGGAATTTTAACTCTGCTGATGCAGCAGGTTCAAAGGGGGGAAGCATGAGCTTTTCCAGTACAAAGTTAAGGTCCCAAGCAGATGTGGGTGCTCTCCTTGATGGCCTTAAGTTGTTTGCCCTTCTCAGGAACTGTCTGATAAGAGGGTGCGAGAAAAGAGGTGGCTCAGTGTTGTAATGAGCAGAAATGGCTGAGGCATGTATCTTAATGGAGGAGAAGGACAGGCCTTTTGTGGAGTAGATCTTGCTAGGTAATCCAGGATAAGAGACAGGGCACTGTTGTGTCCTCTCCTTTAGACCGAATCCACGAGCAGAACCTTTTCCACTTATCAGCATATGATTTTTTTGTACTGGGTCTTCTGGCTTCAAGAATGACGTCCAGCGCCTGTTTGTTTAAGGTTGCTGGGGGAGAATTAAAGGAATAAGCCAGGCTGCAAGATTTAGGGTTTGCATTTGTGGATGCAGGATCTGTCCCTCCTGCTGAGAGAGGAGGGTTGAATTCTGGTGTAGATGACAGGGTGGCACTGATGTCAGGCTGCACAGGAGTGGGTACCAGTGCTGGCGTGGCCAGTCCAGGGCAACCAGAATTGCCCTTGGTCTGTCCTGCATTATCCTGAGAAATACTCTTGAAAGGAGGGGCAGAGGGGGGAAAGGCACAGATTGAGAGATTTACCCACTGAAAAGATAGGGCATCCACTTTCCAGGCCCTGCTGTGAGGAGTCCTGGTGCAGAATTTGCTGAGCTGGTGGTTGTAGGGAGAGGCAAATAGATCCACCTCTGGGGTCCCCCATTTCTGAATCAGAAGGTTGAAGGTGCTGTGCTCCAACTGCCACTTCTGTGGGTCTAGG
This sequence comes from Protopterus annectens, assembly GCF_019279795.1. NCBI lineage: Eukaryota > Metazoa > Chordata > Ceratodontiformes > Protopteridae > Protopterus > Protopterus annectens. The sequence goes on along the minus strand of NC_056736.1, from coordinate 106,785,830 downwards.
AGATTGCTGCTTATGTCATCTGCCAGTAAGTTTTGTTTGCCTGGCAGGACTTGAGCTTACAGATAGACTTGAATGTCCAAGGCCGTGTTCCACCAGGCCATGGCTAGCATGCAGAGTGGGTAGGAATGGGTTCCCCCCCAGCTTGTTGATGTACCACTTAACTGTGGTGTTGTCTGTTTTTATCAGCAGTTGCCCTGGAAAGATGAGGGATCTGAAAGCTGTCAGGGCATTCTGTACAGCCAGCATCTCTTTTTGGTTGATGTGCAGATGAATTTGACTTGGGCTCCAGTAGCCCTGAACACATTTTCATTCCATGTGCCCCCCCCCCCCCAGGCATAGTCTGATGCATCTGTGGTTACGGTCTGGGCGGCTTGGGGTTGAGTAAATGGCAGTCCCTTGTTGTGGTTGCATGCTTCTGCCCACCAGAGGAACTCTGTCTTAGACAGGGTATGATAGGAATGACTGTTTCCAGGTCCTGAGAATGTTGGCATAAAGACTTTTTAAGTACCACTGGAGTTTCGTCATATGCAGTCTTGCATACGGAACCAGCAGTATACATGAGGCCATGAACCCTAGGACTTGCAGTATTCTTCTTGCAGATAGCCGGGTTCTGGTGGCCATTTGTTTGAAGTAGTCTGTCAGAAAGACTTGTTTTTCTGAGGTGAGGAATGCCATCTGGGAAATTGTGTCTAAGCTTGCTCCCAGGAATACAATCTTTTGACTGGGTACCAGTTTTGATTTATTTTCGTTGATGGTGTATGCCAAGGAAGTGAGAAGGTTTTTCACAAATTTCAGGTGCTGCAGCAGCAATTCCTGACCATCCGCCTCAATCAGGCAGTCAACCAAGTACGGGTAAATCTGGATATTTCTCTGCCTGTAGTATGCAATGGCTGGAGCCAGGCATTTTGTGAATACTCTGGGCGCAGTAGATAAGCCAAACAGAAGTGCAGAGAACTGATAATGCATAGACCCTGCCCTTAAACGTAGATACTTCCAGCACAATTCCCTTATTGGGATATGCAGATAGGCTTCTTTTAAGTCTAGGGTGACTAACTAGGCATCCTTGGTTAGCACAGGAAGAAGTTGTTGCAGGGTAAGCATTTTGAATTTTGGTACCACCAGGAAGGTGTTGAGAATGGAATGATCCAGGATTGGGTGCCAAGAGCCCTCTTTCCTGGGTACCAGGAAGAGTCTGGAGTAGAATTCTTGACCCCTCTGTTCTACTGGAACCGGTTGAATAGCTCTGATATTGAGTAGGGAAAGTGTACTTGGTCTTGAGCCTCTGCCCAATGGTTTGGATGAAGGTCTGGAAACCTGCTTGGGGTTGGAAGTGAATGGAAATAAAATGTGTACCCCTGAGATACAATGTTGAGGACCCACTGGTCCTGAGTGATGGACATCCAGTTTTTTGAATGAAGGGCAAGTTTTCCTCCTAGGGGCACAAGCAATTGGGCAGAGGTGAAGAGTGGGGTTGACAAGTCACTGTGAGCTTTTTCCTTAAGGAGGTGGCTTACCGCTACCTGCTTTAAGGGTGGGGGCACTCCATTGCTTAGATCTCTGCATACCCTGAGACTGCAGTCTGGGTGGTCTGTTTCCCCTAGGTCTGGTTTGAGGAGGCCTGGAGGGGGCTGGAAAGGACCAGTGTTTGGAAGGGCAATGCCTACTGAATCTAGGGGGTTGCACTTGTAAGAATTCTTTAACAGTCTACATAGACTAATCTTTTTCGTTCATCTTTTTAAGAACCTCTTCTGCTTTGGTGGCAAACAAACCGTCCTTATTCAAAGGAGCGTCTAGTAACTTCGATCTGACATGGTCTGGCAAGGTCTGCTCCTTCAGCCAAGCAGGTCTTCTCAATACAGAGCCAGTGACAGCTGCTCGGCAAGATGCTTCTAGGGCGTCAAAGCCACACTGCAAAGTATGCTTGCAGAGTGCATAAGCTCCTGCAATTCTTTATTTTCTGCACAGTCTGAAAATGTTGCCACTTTTTGTTTAGTAAGTTCCATAATATGTTGCTGGTACTTCAGCATGTGAAACTGACAATTCAATACTTACCCTATCGGTCCAAAGCTCTGGAATCCCTGTTCGAAGGGATGGGATTCTTGGCTGTACTAGCCTTGATACCTTTAGGCCCCAAAGAAATTATCTCTGGGTCAGCAGTAGGATTCTTGAAAAGAAATTTATGAGTGTCAGGTACTCTGTAGTACCTGTCTGGTTTCCTAGGGGCAGGAGTAAGACTGGATTCCATAGAAACATCATCCACAACATCCAGAACAGGGGGTAGTGCTAAGGGCCTGTTTTGAGGCAACTCTAGAAATTCTCAGAGTCTCTTTTTGGACTGAGGATAGTCTTGGCATTTCCAGTGGAAACGCTCTCGTAAGGTATGCAAGGTTTCACCAAAAGAAAAATCCTCTGGAGGGGAGGCAGAGGGAATGGATTCCTCTGCATCTGAATCCTCATAAGCAGATCAGGGCATGTCTTCATAATCAGAAATTTCAGAGTTATCGGACTTCTGGTCTGTAGAAGCTGAAGGGGACTGGACTCTGTCTCTTAGCAGGGGAAGGCTGACTTCCCCTAATCGGTGTAATAAGGTCTTCAGCCATTCTAAGCATTTGTTTTTGTGGCATGGGAGCAGGTGCATGCACTTTGGTCGTCGGTTTTCTAGGCGTAGTGCGTACTCTGGGCCTAAGAAACTCTGTAGTTTTGGTTAGAAAAGTCATCGGTTTGAGTCAAACATCGGTTGAGCGAATAACTGCCTCAGAAGCTGGTGCCTGCTCAGTGGCTCCGGACCCATCCAGGGTAGATACATCAGCAGGTTCCATAGTCGAAGAAGAGTCTTGCGGCATACCAGACTCCGAATGGGTCTCAGTAGAGGTCTGCAAATCCATTTAAGTGGGCATCAGGGGCTGTGAAAGCGCTTCACTGAGTACCGGTAGACTGACGACTAGCTTAACAGAAGCATCATCGGCAGTTTTGGACCTATGTGGTCTATATTTACATTTTTTCGGAATATCGGTAGTCAGACGGCTTACCGAAACCATTTCAGAATACGGAGATAGAGAACGAAACAATTTAGTGACAAAGAGAGCCTGACGACGAATGGTTCAGGTGTTAAATAAGGCACCAAACCGACAGCGAGGGACATCGTGGTCTGGGCCTAAACAGGTAACGCAGTAAGAATGAAAATCTCTGTGAGGTATTTGCTTTCCACAGGCAAGACAATTGTTAACTTTTTCTGACATCGGTTAGAGCGAGAAAAAAGGATCCTCAATGAGGTACTTAGCTTTAGAAAACTTCAGGATTATTAAATCCGTAAACGAAAATTCAGGTAGCAGCCAAATGGTACTTGCGAACTGCTTCTGCTTCGGGCTCCTCGGCAAGAAAGACTGATGTAATGGCGTCAGCTGCCTGTTTTTATAACCCCTGACAACCTGACGTCAGTCCTGGAGCAACAGCATCCGACGTAGAAATACTAAGTCTCTGGTATTCGGGCTGACTGAGGGCTACCTGCAGGCAGATAACCCAGGTGTGATGACTGCAACAGTGAAACACGAAGAACATTATATTTCTGCTACACAAGAGAAACTGGAAGGAGTAGAATGCACTTACTAAAAGTACAAACAAACAACTGGACTGGTGTTCCACAGTAGGATTTGTTGCTTGAGATGGCCCATTGCATGTATGGCACATACAGATATCAGAAAACAGTCAAGACCTACACTAATAAAGATGCAATCATACTGCTGACAAAAATGAAAAGTCAAATATAAAAACTGGGGACACCAGAGTTTGAGGAAAATTATTCATATGCCCCAGGCAAAAGACCTGCTCAATCAGGAGATGTTGAGATGCAGGTGTGAAATTTAAGCTTCTATACCTACTTGTCTTCAAATTATTCTTTTTTTCCTGGAGGATCAAACAGAATTTTGGAACAACAGACTATGGTGGAAATAGCATTTAGATAAAGTTTAACTCTGCTTCTCAATCTTCTGACAACAAGAATGCCCGTAGAATAAATGGGATTCCATTCAGAAGCTCAACTTTTCAAAAAGTCAAATTTCATATGGTTATGACCCTATGATTGACTTTTCAGAAAGTTTAACTTTAGAAAACAACAAAAAAAAATCTACATTTTTGCAGGAGGGCAAGCCCCCCACTCCCACCCAAACCCCCCTGCATATTATATATATATATCAACTCAAAGATCATACTACATTGGGGAAAAGGGTAAATCCAAGATCCCCACTGTACAGTGATCTCCATTCAAAAGCTTTGACTTTCCGAAAAGTTGATCACATGGCCTCGACCATGAGAGATTCGACTTTCCGAAGACTCGAGCTTCTGAATGGGACTCGATAAATAATATGTTATCAAGTAAACTTAACCTTAGTTGCAAATGATATAACTTTGCATTTGAAATATCCAGAAAAATAACATTTAGGTTCATAGGATCATAGGTGTTTACTAGGCTAACAACCACAAGGGCCTTTTTAAGCCTAAGTCATGCATCCCAAATCTTTGTCAGATTCTGGTACCTTTAAGTGTAAGCAGGGGCATGGGAGGTGAATCATTTACAGGCTGCCTGTGTCCATTAGAGACAATAGGTGCCACACCACAGATTAATTTCCTGTTCCCCATCCAAGTTGCACTCGGACTGGGTTAGGGAGGAACTTGTATGGATGGAGAGCCTGTTTCAGAGAAAAGATGGTCTCTGGAATACACACCTACCTCTCCAGCAGGTTCTGTTTATATCACAGGCAAGGTTTAAGTCTTTACAACAAGTAATTTTGGTGCTGTGCTGTTTGTTTTGTGGATATGCAGAATTTAGTCAGCCAAAGGCCATTGACACTGACCTTGACTTCAGAGAAAAAAATGGCAAAAAAGAGCAGTCCCAGGACTGGTTCCTGAGGGACTCCACTTGTGACTGTCCTTTTTGTAGAGGTAGACTTTCAAATTCTAACTTTCTGGGTCCTGTCTGTTGGGCCAGTGGCTATTCACCGGGTGACATAAGGGTATGTACCTAATCTCTTAAGTTCATCAATAATGCCTGAACAGGGTATTGTGTCAAACACCTTGGCCAGGTCAAGGTATGCACTGCAAACCATTCTGACCTCATCCATTCTTTTGGTGACCTTCTAAAAGAGGTCCACCAGGTTGAGTAGGCATTACCTGCCCTTGACAAGACCAAACTGCGTTGGGTCCAGTGTCTGGAGGTTTCCTGTCATTATTGAAAATTTCCATGATAATTCTTTCTATAGTTTTTCATATGAAACTAGCAATACTCATGGGTCTGTAGTTTCCAGGGTCTGTAGATGGCCACCCTTTGTACAGAGGGATAACTGTTGCTGTTCTTCATTCATGATGCGTGAAGCCTATTTGGAAACCACAGTTAAATAGCAATTAAAGAGAGCCTGATAGGTCATATTTCATGCTATTTAGAAGGCATCCTAGGATATTGTCTGAGCCTGCTGATGCAGTGTTCTTGGCCTTAGATACAGCATTAAGGACCGGTTCCCTAGTGATAGCAGGGGAGCTGCATTTGATGGTACTTTCTGAGAGAAGACTGATGGGGACACGGTAAAGCTGGAAGTGAATTTGTCGGCTAGTACGTTTGCTATATCTTCTGGCTCAGTATAGGTGGCTCCATTTACAATGAGCTCCGCACACAACTGTGCATTGGCTTTGAGGTTGCAAGCTAAAGAATGCCTTGTGGTTGTCCTTGTCCTGTGAGGCCAAATTAACTTCAAATTTGGCTTTGGTAGATTTTACTTGTCCTCTGAATTGTTCGTTTAGTTTGATAGAGTACTTTTACCCTTCTGCTTTTATTCATTCTGTTATAAAGCCTACTGATGATGTGATTCCACTAGGGTGGCTTGTTTTTTGAATTAGTTCTGTACTTCCTCCTGGTGGGTATAGCTTGCCTCTATTTAGCTACTAAAATGCTTGTATAGGGTTTCTGCAAATAGTTCTGCTTAGACAGCAGTGTTCTCATGGTTTATGTGTGCTCAAAATTTTGCCAGGTTATCACGTAATAGGAAGTTAGCTTTAGAGTAGTTACTGAATATTCCGGGGTTGGCTGGGGTTCCAGGTTTTATTTTTACTTCAAAGGAGATCACTGTGTGGTCTGACCTTACCAGAGAAGACACTACACTAGGGGTTGTGCGGCACTCTCCCGTATGGTTGCACCCCTTGCTGGTGTATTGGCAATCTGGTCCAGGGAGTTTGTGTTTACAAAATCCAAGAAACTCTGTGCCTGCACATTTGGTATCATATATGATCCCCAGTTAATAATGTGGTAATTAAAGTCACCCATTAATATGGCACTGGGTTGGATGGTGAGGGTTTCCATTAAGTTTAAATACATGGTATGGGTTTCATGGGTCATAGAGGTGAACATATAGCTTACAAGGAAGTGGTATTGGATTTTGCCTATGGTGATTTGAATGTGGAGAAGCTCAACTGCACTGTCCTGTTTGACCAACCTTGGGGTATATTTATTTTTGATGTAAATCAAGATGTCTCCAGTTTTAGTCCCTGTCTGTGTAGTAGCTGGTCTAAATGTGTGGAAGGCATTATATAACCTTGCACTGTCAGTGTGCTCTCCTTGGCTTTAAACCATGTCTCAGTGACTGACAAATGTCAGCATTCTCTATGGTAAAGAGAGGGTCTAGGGACTGGAGTTTTTTTGTTTAGACTTCTAGCATTGAGCAGTAATACCTTTAGATTTTCTTGGTTTTGATTTGCTATGTTGGAAGTACTTTCAGTTTGGCATTGCCTAAAAAGGCACTATGGGGGAGGACAATCCTTTAGCTAATATCTGAAAGTCTTGAGGGGAGAGGTGCAGACCACCCCTGGCAAAGTAGCATGGTCTGCTTACCATCCCTTTCATGCTGACTAATACTGCAACCCCTTAGAATGACAGAGAAACTGAGCCATTTATTAAATCAGTCATCTTTTGTTCACACTGTGTCATCATCCTTGCAGAAGGTAAAATGCTGCTCAATGCTAGACTCATACAAGCCTAGGACACATGTTCCAAGAGCTCTATGATGTCTCTCCTTCATACAGTCTAGGGAGTATGTCTCCGGTCATTTACACCCACAAGGACTATAACAGTCTCTTATTGGTACTTATGGTCCACTGACCTGAGTGTGCACGTAATGTGGCGGAGCCTGGCCCCTGATAAGCCAATTGCAAAGACTTTCTCCTTACTCAGCTTGGTGAGAGAGGCATCAGTGTGCCTCACAATGGAGTTTCCAATGACTAGAATGATGGAGTCTGTGGTGGCTTCCCTTATGGGTCTAGAAATAGAGGCTCCATGAGAAGTGGCTGTATGTGCTTATGCGGGTATTGTTTTGAAAGAGTGCGTTTGGGTTTGTTGAGGGTGTTTCTTATTCTTATATGTATTTCATCTAGGAGGTCTTAAGGGTTTAAGTAGGTTACATTTAAGTGTCTCAGCAAATTTGGGTCTGTGTGCCTGCTTTGAATTGTGAGCGATGAGTGCAGTGAGTGTACTACTGACAACCTTATTGACATTAGGAGTGCTTTTATGTAAGAGCTTTGGCTCCAGTGACACTGTGTAACTACATTTCTCACATACCATATCAGTTTAAGAATTAAATGCAGTCAGTAAACATGAGGCAATTTCTACAGTGCCTCAGGATGCTCATATCTTTAGTTGGGTTCTGGTTTTTCAAGTTTATGGCCAGTGATTCCTATTAGGTGCTACCGAGAGTGTTTCGGGAGACTGTAATGGATGCAACACAGCAGTCTATGGACAATTTTTTGTTAACATCTAATGGAGCGAATGGCTCATTGACTTCATCGGTTGTGCAAGGTAGAGAAGAAAGTCGCAGTTCTTCAGAGGTTATTAATACAGTCTTTAACAAATGGGAGCAGGAAAGAAAATTATGGGAGCAGAACCTGTTTTCTAAGATTGGTAAAAAAAACGGAGACCATAGTCACACCAGAAGTTCGGGATATGTATGTACATGTTGAGAAATTACTGTTCAAAGAAACTTCAGTGTTCCTGAACCTACAAAGTTTACAAAGGTATGAGGAACTAGAAATTACTCCACGGGGGCTTCGAACTGTGAAAAATCCCTCTACTCCTTTTGATTTATCCTCAGTGGAGGATAAACAGTTTCATGACAGATGGGTCGCTGCGGCTCATAAATGCAGCCTTGAATGGGTTCGCATTTTAGTGGAGAGAGACGTGCTTAAAAAACAAAAATTAAGAGAGGAAATCAAGGGAGTATGTAAGGACATTACTAGCAAAATAACTCATGAAGAGCAGCAACTGTTTCTTGTTAAAACTAATGAACAACTAATGGTATGAACAGGAGGTAATTGAACGTAAAAAGAATAAATTGTTTCAAGATTTGCGTGACTATGATAATAAACAAGCCTTCTTGGTGGCGACCAATCCAAAAGCAAAACATCACCAGGTGCAGTTCGAACAGAAGAGTAACAACACGAGTAAGGGTGGACATGGTTATACATCTGGAGAAAGTGGAATGTCGTACAAGGAAGGTGAAACGAATGGGGAAGAATATCCTGCACTCCGTAAACCAGGGAATGATAATCATTTAATAATTTTTGTGAAGCCCAGGCGAGTCGGAAGCGGAGCTGGAATGGACAGGGACACCAGAAGGAATATAACACATATCAATGAACATTTAAACGCAGTAAATGGGACTAAATTGTTAAATGTAGTACCAACTGATTGTAAGTATGTGGTTAATTTATCTGGTTATGCATTACTGGACTGTGAATATAATTGTTCTTGATAAAGGTCTAAAATTTGTACCAACAGTCCTACCTAGATTACATGAATTGAAAGGGGATATTTTTTGTTTCAGAAGTAAATTAAATTTACTGGATTATTTTAGAACTGACGTTACTGATAATATTTCATATGAAGAAGATATAAGTGAGGAATTTAGTAGTACTGATGACAGTTTTTATTCTTGCCAATCAAATGGATTTGTTAATGCCTATTGTAAATTGAATGCAGATGGAGTTAAGGTAAAAAGTGATTTTATACCCCCACAAAGAAATTAAAGCATTAAGTATTTTAATGTGTCACTTAGTCATAATGTTGAAAGTGAATTTCATGCATTTTTAAAGTGTAAGAATGTGAAATATAATATGACAAAGAAAGAATGGGAATGTCTTACAAAATTGAGTCAAAATGCTGAATTAATATTTAAACCAGCTGATAAAGGCGGTAGGCTGGTTATCTTAAATTACACCCAGTATCTGACAATGTGTTACACACATTTGAATATGGAAAATGTTTATGAAAATATCAATGTAAAGGAATATGAAAAAGCAAAGGAGGAATATAATGATTTGATAAACAAGGGGCACAGATTACATTATTTTTCTTATAAAGATATACAGGAAAAGTTTAATATTAAAAATCCTAGAATGCCATGTTTTTACTGTGTTCCTAAGATTCATAAAAATATGAATAACCCACCGGGACGTCCCATAGTCTCGGCTAGTGGTAGTCTTTTGCAAAATTTAGCATGTTTTTTTCATGAATATTTACTACCCACAGTGAAAAAATTGCCATTGTATATTAGAGATGCGTTTGACTTGCTGGATAAAATAAAAAGCATAAAATGGGGACAGGACATGTACTTCCTGGTAATAGATGTTGTTAGTTTGTATACCAATATTCAACACCAAGATGGAATTCAAGCTATAAAATATTATTTGGGTGAGAACCCAGTGGTTGAATATGTGGTAGATTTAGTTAGAGTATGCTTAAATAATAACATATTTGAGTTTAATGGAAGTCTTTATAAACAACTACAAGGCACAGCTATCGGGGCATCCTTTGCTCCAAGTTATGCAAATATTTTTATGGGTTACTTTGAAAATATATATATATATATATATACTAATCATTTTTTTATTAAGTATATATGTAAATATTTTCATTTTATTGATGATTTAATATTTATTTGTAAAGGAGGGCAAGATCAAGTTAACAGGTTTATGGATCAAATACAAGAAAATAATATTGGAGTCAGGTTTGATGGTTTACAAATGGGCAACAAAGTAAATTATTTAGATGTAGTGTTAAAAGGGCAAGTAGGTACATACATCAGTTCTAGTATACATAGGAAATTTAAAGGAACAAGTTCTAGTTTACATGGTGAAAGCTACCACCCTCCCCATACTATAAAATCTATACAATATACTGAATTTGTAAGAATTAAGAGACTATGTAGTAACCCAGCTGAAGTAAGAATAGAATTAAATAAGAGTTATAATAAATTTAGTTTGAGGGAGAACAAGGAAGCAGATTTAAGAGAGAGTTTGAATAAAGTATGGAATAATAGAAGACATGGCAATGGGAATGGTGGCACTAGAAGTAAGGATAGTGAATGTACTTACTTCACAACCACCTATTCTATTATTGTCTGAAAAAGTTTTGGAGCAAGTAAAACATAGTTGGAGAGTGGTTAAAAGAGAGGTTGATTTCTTACAAAGTAAAAAAAATGTGCTTCTCCTTCAGAAGGGGGAGAAGCATAAAGGACTTTATAGTCCACAGTAAGTTCAACATGCCAAAAATGATAACAGGAAAGCACATTGATAAACAGGGAACACAAGTGTGTGGCAAATGTAGTGTATGTAAATATATAGTTAAGGAATTTACTAATATTAACGGAGTTCTATTTCAAACTAATGGTACTTCTAATTGCAGAACTGAAAGGGTTATATACGGTCTCAAATGTTCTTGTAATAAAGTTTATGTGGGAGAAACTAAAAGACTATTCTCCTGCAGAATAAAAGAACACATTAGAGATATTAAAAATAATAAACAAACTAGCCCTATAGCACTACATTGTAATAAATATCACAGTGGTAACCCAGAGGGGTTACTAGCCACAGTACTAGATAGTGTAAAAGGGAATGGATATATGAATGAACAGCAAATAAAATGCTTATTGAGGAAAAAGGAGGCTTTTATGATTTTGAAATTTAAAACAATGAGCCCTACAGGGCTAAATCATGAATGTACATGGAGAAGTTTTTTGTAAAGTGATTTATAACATGTCAATATATTGTTTATGTATACAAAAGTTTTTATGGGGATACATTTTTTACCTAATTAAGTAATTAAGTGGGTGTGTTCATTATTATAAAAGGCTGTTAATATGAGTGATTAGAGTTTACTCTCTTAAAGGCAAGTGTGGCCGAGGCGCTAGAGAGAAGATCGATTTTGTGTGGAAGTATATTGAACTTTTGTTACATTTTTTACAATAAATTCTAAAAGCACTTCAGTGGAATTTGTCTGCAGTTTGTGGTATATTATTGTTTCTTATATGTATTTCATCTAGGAGGTCTTAAGGGTTTAAGTAGGTTACATTTAAGTGCCTCAGCAAATTTGGGTCTGTGTGCCTGCTTTGAATTGTGAGCGATGAGTGCAGTGAGTGTACTACTGACAACCTTATTGACATTAGGAGTGCTTTTATGTAAGAGCTTTGGCTCCAGTGACACTGTGCAACTACATCTCTCACATACCATATCAATTTAAGAATTAAATGCAGTCAGTAAACATGAGGCAATTTCTACATTGCCTCAGGATGCCCATATCCACCAAGCTGGTAACGGAGAAAGTGGAAAAGTTCATACCCATAGCAACAGACCCTTTTTATTGATTATGCAGCTGATTAGACAGTTGGAGTGAGAATATAAAGTAATGTCACTATCAGGGGGCAGTGCTTGTTACTACAAACTAGCTGTCCTGTATACAACTAAGTATTGGTGAAATTTCAATGGTATTTTTAAAGGAAAATTGTCAGCTTAAGGTGTCTGTGGCTATACAGGGCACTGCCAAACTCTTGATAGGAAACTAACAAGTAGAGCCTGATGATTTATGGATAAAATATTTAAGCAGGTATTCTGAAGTTAGAAACAAATCAAGCAGTACTTACTAAAAAGAAAATCAGCTTGTTGAGAATGATGAAAAGTTGAATGGCTTACTGTCTGGCCACTACCAGTTATTTGTCTTACCACAGCTTTACTCTGCTGGGATACAACACTCCTTTGCTTCTTCTTTCACCAAAACAAAACGGCACTAATCTGAAGATGAGAAGCAGGCCATAACCTGTTTGGTGACACACAGTCTTGTCCCAGGTGGTAGATGCCTTGATTAGCAGCCAAACCAATCAGGAAGGTAAAACACAGACATTCACTTCCAAACCAGAAGCAGCCAGGAATCTATACACTTTGTTCCTTCTCTCACCAAGAGCAAAACATAAGCACAAATTCCAAACTGGCACCTATAAAGCAGTTGTAAGGCTTTCAGGTGATCAACAGTCCTCAGGAAATAGTGTTCCTGTGCTCCTTCCCCCACCAGCAGCATAACAAGAAGCACTAATCCCAAGATGACTACCAACAGGCAGAATATGGTATCTACAGTAACTAGTGGTCTTGGAGTAGATGTCGCAGATTTTAAAGTTAAGACAGAAAAACAGGTTAAAACCCTAAAAGCTGCAGTGTCCATGTTAGCAGTTATATATGAAAGAGAGGGTAACATCAGCTTTAGCTATCCAAGTGGACGCTACTAATTTTAAAAGAGCAAGATAGATTGAAAGGGATGGACACATTGTATTCTGAACTCTATGCAATGCAGTGGAATGCCCAGTAAATTTAAATACCTCAAGGGGAGTGATTTCACAAAATTAGAATTTTGTGCTTACTCACGATAGTCAATGAAAGAGGAGAGGGGAACAAATTAACTTAACAGGTAGGCAACTAAAAAGACAGTTGAGTTTAAAAACACAACAGCACCAGGGTAGGAAAAATTAATTTGTGTGACTCAAGACACAGCTGTGGTTTCTTTCCTAGCTTAAATATGCAATTAAAAATAGAATACAAGTGAAACAGTGTAGAGAAAATGAATTACAATATACAAAACAGGAGAGGCCAATAAAACTCAAAAAATAAAAGCAAGCAAAAACAAACTAACATTTCCTTCACAGCAAGTTGTGGCAGAGCCTGGGTTGTGAAGTTTTTCTGGTAAAGCATTGTGGAACATTTTGAGATATGAGATACTTCCAAGTCTTAAGAACATAAAATTACTGCAATAGCCTTTGTTCTATCTCCATTAAACTATGCACCTTTACATGAATTGGTTCAACAACACTTTTATTTATGTGGACATAATAAGATGAAGTATTTAGCAGTATGGATTAAAAAGGCTTCTGTTATGTCAGCTAAGGGATATGTGGGAAGCAACCAAAGAAATGTTAAGACAAAATTAAACTGACAGGACTTGATTATGGATATGGATAGCAACACAAAGCAGAGAAAATGTTTTTAGCCCCTTTAATTTTATAGACAGATGACTTTTTTTTATCAACTAAAGGAGACAATGTGGATGATAAGGAGCTGAAGGAATCTAAGAGGGGAAAAGGGAACAAGTTAAGTGGGATAAGTCAATTCCCCACATAAATCAAGACTGTTTAGGGCTACCTGATTAGAAAAAATAATTTAGAGCTGCACAGTTAAAGCTCATATAAATAACTCAAGCAGTCGGATATAAAGGGAGACAAAATGGGGAGTGGGGAATGCCTGAGAAGTAATGTGTATGTATTTTTTTTTTTTTAGATGCAGGGCCTTACAGAGAGCAACTATAAAGAAGATTATAGTCCTAAAGCATCAGAAAATACTTAACTCATTCCCACCAGTACAACTGAATGGTACTGGCGTACCTTTAAGTCCCAGTGGGTGTGGCTTGAGCCTTTAAAAAAAAAAAAGTGAAGTTATCACCTTACAGTTCAAACAAATATTCATATCTCTGGAAATGTGTTACTATTAAACTTTACATTGGTGGCATTCATTCAGTTTAATGCTTTAAACTGGATTTTATAAGCCAAAATAAAGGCAGTAAATATTAACTTTGTAATGTTGTATAAACTTATGACATCTCAGTAACTATTCAAGGAAAATACATACTGCCAACAGGATTTTCTTCATACAGTCGTGAGCTTTCCTATCAGGCAATGCAGTTCTGTTTGTGTTATCTGAATGTTGAGATATTTAGAGAAACATGAAAATTACAATACAAATAAACAGTATACCAATAATATTCACTACCTCTTTAGCTGCATTAGACAGAGTTCAAATATAAATATAATTGTGTTTGTCATCATCTATGCTTTAAGATGAAATCTTCTGATACCTTGTATGTAGCATGGTTTTGGATTTATTAATGCTAATATGAACAAGCAAGATTTGACACCTAGAGGCGTCAACAGGAATTAACTGCAGAAATGCCTGGAAGCACACAGGGCTGTAATGTTAAGAATTAATTCAACATGGTTATTGGGAAATGAGACTTTGCCGAATGGGATGACTGCAAATACGGCTATAGAAAATATGCAAGAGGGAGATGGAATTTACTGAAGAAAATGAACAAAGGTAAATAGCTGGACAGGGAAGGGTAACAGTGTGAGAGGAGTAAAAGCAAAAGTTTCAACTGCAGGTTAGCGACTGCCTTCTTTACCAGGGATTGACACAGAATATGCAAAAAGCAAAAATAGAGGAGTGCTAACTGAAAGACCAGCCCTGGTAGAGTTTTAAGTTGACAGTACCACATAAGGTACTGTTAAAATGGATAATTTGTATAGCATATAAAATACTACATTATAACTAGGAGAATCAATCAGAGAAGGTAATAAAAGACTGGGATGACAGAATGGAAAGGCGATTTAAATAGGAACAGTGGGAGGACAGCTGCATGGCTTCTAAGTATGCAACAAAGTCCAGAAGGTTTAGGATTTTAATTGGAAGTATATGCAATGGTATTTTAATACTCACAAACTTCAGCATTTGTTAGCTACCTGAGGAAAATTATGTTGAGGTTTGATGGGAATTAGAAAGATATTTAGGGATGTGCTTTTCGGGAATGTTACAAACTAGCAGATTTTAAAAAATCCCCTAGAGAGTACTCTGTCAGAAATGCTGGTGGAGCAAATGGGTGCAACTGAAGAAATTATTTTTTTAAGCTGGGACATAAAATTCTAATTGCCTAGACAAAGTGAGGTCTTATTAAGTTTAATGTTGTTGGCTGCCAAAAAAGCAATTACTAGAAAATGGAAATGTAAAACTAAACCAGCTGTAAGTGAAGTGCTAAATACTGTTGACATGATAAAAGAACTGGAGGTGGGATCTTTAGAAGCAAATTGTACAGCAAAAATGGAAACTGTAGGAACAACACATGCAGAATAAGGTTCTGGAGTGAGGTTTAAGAAAAGGCAAGAACTGAGCAGTTTATGTAATACTGGACTGAATGGTAGTGGCTTAAAAGAAAATGTGTATGATGCATGAAAAAAATGAAAATTGTCATTGTTTTGTTTTCTTTTCTAGGAATGTATGAGCACCTGTGTCACTGTTAAATTCTGATTTAATAAAACATTCAAGCAAGTGAGAATGCACAGAGGGGGCTTCGGCAGTGAAAATCTTTTCCATTTTTCCAAAGAAAAATGGTTCGAGAGAAGGAGCAAAGCCCACGAGCTGACTAGAAGAATCAGCAGTACCTTGACCTCATTCCAGAGACTGGGTTTGATAGATTAACAGGGCCAGAAAGAAGACAGACAGCAGTTAAATTATTGAATATGTGGGAAAACTGTGGAGCATTAATCTCAGTATGTGAAGCTTAGACAAGTGAACTATGGTTTTGCAAGAACATGTTGATGAAATGAAAAAAATTGAAGCTTGTTGACTGCAATAAACCAGTAGCAAAGATGCAAGTAAAACAGCATTTCTTAATATTTGTAAAAACGTTTTCTGATGTAAATTGTGTGTTATTCTGTAAAGTCTTTAAAAGGAAAACTCCACCTTCTCCTACAGGTTAACTCAACTCTTATGTTGCCTTTCTTCCTACAATATGATTCCACTACTATGTAGGTACCTGTAAACCTGCTTGTACTTTATAAAAAGTACAGTTGTGCACACTTACCATAAATGTAGATGCTCGAATGTATTCACTGTTGCAGTCAACACACTTTGGTTATCTGCCTACAGGTAGCCCTCAGTCAGCCCGAATACGAGAGACTTAGTATTTCTGCGTCGGTTGCTGTCGCTCCAGGAATGACGTCAGGTTGTCAGGGGTATAAAACCCACTTAATTACATCAGTTTTTCTTGCCCCAAATGTCAGAAGCCCCCAAATGGGGAGCTAAGTTATGGTGGAAAAAACACCATCAGTAAAAAGTAAATACCAATAGCCCTGTAAGAGGTGAGTAATGCATTTAGAGAAGTAGACAGAGAGAGAAGTGGGCTGGAGGGTAGGAAATCAGCACTGCAATAGTGAATACATTCGAACATCTACATTTATGGTAAGTGTATTATGTTCTTTGTGTTTCACTGTTGCAGTCATCACACTTGGGTTGATTCCCAACGCTGAAGAAAGGGTGGAGACAGTCAAGAAGAGATGGGGCTGGCTAGTATGCCCTACAGGACTGCTGTAGCAAAACCTGCCCTGGATTGGGAAAAGATAGGCAGGTGGCAATGCTTGGTGAAGGTATGGACAGAACTGAAGGTAGCAGCTTCCTGAATGTCCCTGGTAGGGACTTCCCCTGAGGAATGCTGTAGAGGTAGCCCTGGTGGAATTTGTTCTGACCCTTTAAGGGGTTGGTTTCCCAAAGTGTTTGTAACAGAAATGGATACAATATGCTATCCATTTAGAAATAGTTTGTTTAGATATGGCCTTGCCCTCTGCCCCAGGTGCAAAGCTGAGTAGTAGCTGGTCAGACTTTCTGAAGGGCTTAGTCCTGTCAAGGTAGAATATGAGCTGTCTGTGCACGTCTAAAGAGTGCAGGATCCTTTCCCTTTATTTTGTGGATTGGGAAAGAAGGTTGGCAAATGAATAGATTAGTTGAGAGCTACAATGGACACCACTTTAGGCATAAAAGTAGGGTTAGTTCTGAGGGAGACCCTGCCAGCATGAAAAATAATGAAGGGTTCCACAGCCATAAGCGCTTGTAGCTCAGACACTCTTCTAGCTGAAGTGATGGCCAGAAAGCAAGGCTGTTTTCCAAGAGAGGAATTTTAACTCTGCTGATGCTGCAGGTTCAAAGGGGGGAGCGCAAACTTTTCCCGTACAAAGTTAAGATCCCAAGCCGGGGTGGGTGCTCTTCTTGGTGGCCTTAAATTGTTGGCCCCTCTCAGGAACTGTTTGATGAGAGGGTGAGAGAAGAGAGGTGGCTCAGTGTTGCAATTAGCCGAGATGGCAGAGGCATGGATCTTAATGGAAGAGAAGGAAAGGCCTTTGTGGAGTAGATCTACTAGGTAATCTAGGATTAGAGGTAAGGAGGGCAAAGCAGTATCTGCTCCTTTAGACTGAATCCAGGAACAATACCTTTTCCACTTATCAGCATAGGATTTCCTTGTACTGGGTCTTCTGGTTTCCAGAATGACGTCCAGTACCTCCCTGCTTAGGCTGGTCACTGGGGGAGAATTCAAGGAATAAGCCAGGCTGCAAGGTTCAGGGTTTGCAGTTGCGGATGCAGGATCTGTCCCTCCTGCTGAGGAGGGTGGGATCTGAGGTAGATGCCATGGTGGCACCAGTGGCAGGCTGCGCAGTAGTGGGTACCAATGCTGGCGTGGCCAGTCTGGACCAATCAGGATTGCCCTGGGTCAGTCCTGTCTTATCTTGAGTAGTATTTTTGAAAGAGGCGGCAGAGGAGCAAAGCCATAAACTGAGAGGTTTACCCACTGGAAAGATAGGGAATCGACTTTCCATGCTCTGCTGTGTGGTGTCCTGGTGCAGAATTTGCTGATCTGGTGATTGTAGGAGGAGGCAAAAAGGTCTACCTCTGGTATCCCCTATTTCTGGGTTAACAGGCTAAAAGTGCTGGGATTTAATTGCCACTCGTGGGATCTAAAAGATTTCTGCTTAAGTCGTCTGCCAGAGAGTTTTGTTTGCATGGCAGGAACTGAGCTTGCAGATGGATTTGCATGTCCAATGCCGTGTTCCACAGTGTGATGGCTAGCCTGCAGAGTGGGTTCCCCCTGCTTGTTGATGTACCACATAACTGTGGTGTTGTCTGTTTTTATTAGCAGGGGTCGAGGTGAGAGAAAGGATCTGAAAGCTGGCAGAGCGTGCTGAACAGCTAGCATCTCTTTTTGGTTGAAGTGCAGAGGAATTTGACTTAGGTTCCAGTGGCCCTGAATGCACTTGTCTCCCAGATGTACCCCCCAGGCATAGTCTGATGCGTCTGTGGTTAGGTTCTGGGCGGCGTGGGGTTGAGTAAAGGGAAGCCCCTTGTTGTGGTTGCATGCTGCTGCCCACCAAAGAAACTCTGTCCTTAGACAAGGTATGATAGGTATGGTGGTTTCCAGGTCCTGAGAATGTTGGCACCAAAGACTTTTCAAGTACCACTGAAGTTTCCTTAAATGCAGTCAGGCATATGGAATTAGTAGAATGCAAGAGGCCATCAACCCTAGAGCGTGCAGGTTTTCCTTGCAGATAGCTGGGTTCTGGTGGCCATTTGAGTGAAATAGCCTGTTAGATAGGCTTGTTTTTCTGGAGTAAGAAATGCCATCTGGGAGGCTGTGCCCAAGCTTGCTCCCAGGATTACAATCTTTTGACTGGGTACTAGTTTTGATTTATTTTCGTTGATAGTGTACCACAGGGAGGCTAGAAGGTTCTTTACAAATGTCAGGTGCTGCATTAGCTTTTCCTGTCTGCCTGCCTGAATCAGGCAATCGTCCAAGGAAGGGTATATTTGAATGTTTCTGTGTGTGCAATAGCCAATGGCTGGAGCCAGGCATTTTGTGAAGACTCTGGGAGCAGTGGATAAGCCAAAGGGAAGTGCAGAGAACTGATAATGCATAGATCCTGCCCTGAAACGTAGTTATTTCCTGCATGATTCCCTGACAGGGATGTGCAGATAGGCATCTTTTAGGTCTAGTGACCAGCCAGGCCTCTTTGGATAGCATAGGAAGAAGCTGCTGAAGGGTAAGCATTTTGAATGTTGGTACCACCAGGAAGGTGTTTAGAATGGAAAGATCTAGGATTGGGCGCCAAGTGCCCCCTTTTCTGGGTACCAGAAAAAGTCTGGAATAAAGCCTTTGACCTATCTGTTCTGCAGGAACAGGTTGAGTTGCTCTTATGGAGAACAGGGATTGAACTTGGTTTTGTACCTCTGCCCACTGGTTTGGAGGAAGGTCTGGGAACCCTTTCGGGGTTGGCAGTGTGTGGAAGTCAAATCTGTATCCCTGGGATACAATGTTGAGGAACCATCGGTCTTAGGTGATGGAGGTTCAGTTTTCTGCATGGTGAGCAAGTTTTCCTCCTAGGGGCAAGAGCAATTGGGCAGAGATGAAAAGTGGGGCTGACAAGTCATTGTGAATTCTTTCCGTAAGCGGGTGGTTTAGCACTCCCTGTTTTAGAAGTGGAGGTACTCCATTGCTTAGATCTCTGCATACCCCGAGACTGTAATCTAGGGAGTCTGTTTCCCCGGGGTCTAGTTTGAGATGGCCTTGAGGTGGCTGGAAAGGACCAGTGTTTTGAGGGGCAATGCCTACTGAATCTTGGAAGCTGCACCTGCAAAAAATCTTTGTCTGCATACACTTCGCTTTTTCTTCCATCTTTTTTAGAACCTCTTCTGCTTTGGTGCCAAACAAACCGTCTTTATTCAAGGGGGCGTCTAGTAATTTTGATTTGACATGGTCTGGCACGGTCTGTTCCTTAAGCCAAACATGCCTTCTCAGTAAAGAACCAGTGACTGCTGCCCTGCAAGATGCTTCTAGGGCGTCAAACCCACACTGCAAGGTATACTTGCTGACTTGCCTTGGAGAATGCATAAGCTCCTGTAATTCTTTATTTTCTGCACAGTCTGTAAAGGTAGATCATTTTTGCTCAAGTTCCATAATATGTTACTGATATTTCAGCATGTGAAACTGGCAATTCAATGTCCTAATGGCTAGAGTTCCAGGTGTGTATACTTTTTTTACCCCATCTGTCTAAAGCTCGGGAATCCCTGTTCGAAGGGGTGGGATTCTTAACTGTAGTTGCCTTTATACCTTTAGGCCCTTGGGAAAGGACCTCTGGGTCAGTAGTAGGATTTTTGAAAAGAAATTTGAGAGAGTCAGGAACTCTGTAGTACCTGTCTGGTTTCCTTGGAGCAAGGGTAAAGCGTCAGGAGTCAGACTGGATTCCATAAAGACATCATCCACAAAATCCAGAACAGGAGGGATAGCTAAGGGTCTATGTTGTGGCAAATCTAAAAATTCTTTGAGTCTCTTTTTGGACTGAGGATAATCCTGGCATTCCCAGTGGAAATGCTATCAAAGTATGAAGGGTTTCACCAAAAGAAAAATCCTCTGGAGGGAAAGCAGAGGGAATGGATTCCTCTGCATTCAAATCCTCATAAGCAGATAAAGGCATGGCTTCATATTCAGAAACGTCAGAGTCATCAGACTCTTGGTCAGTTAAAGCTGCTG